>NC_000078.6:7522500-7822500 GCF_000001635.26 Mus musculus
CCCTCTCCCTTCGCACTTGCTCTGTTCACTCCTCCCTGATCACTTCCTTATTTTGCTTGGGTGCAACACAATGAATTACAAACCCTGGCTCTGGGTCAGTACACTACTTCCCCAAGTTCATGTCACCAGGAGCCAAAAGAGGTTCCATCCCTCATGGAACATCCAGATCAAAGGTAGGCCATCTCCCAAGGTCATCTATTAAGAATCTGAAAGCAGCCATCTACCAGAAAGCCCTGGTTAAGTCAAGGGCCTTTCCCAACAATTCCATCTTTTTGCCACAGCCCCCAGTGACAGGATGACAGCTGTGGCTCCCATATTCTGCCAAGAATTGTGATAGAAATTTAGAGGGAATTTAGGAAATGGTGACTCTTCTCCAGGACATTTTAACCCAAATTTTGGGATACATAGTGGGGATAAAAAATGCAATCAGAAATAGAATATAACTAAAGTGTACTTGCTAAATTATTTATCTGTAAATTTTAGGATTTGAGAATTAGACACAGGGCAAAGTCAGTCATATATAAAGTCATATATAAAGTCATATATAAAGCTAGTGTCAGGAGAAGCTTCTGGAGAAAAAGAAAAGAACAACAACAAACTAGAAACACAAAAGCTGGTTGTTTTTCTAAGTGTTACATTATAAATTGCTGTGTTTTTTTTCAAAAGGATTGATGGTCCTTTATAGTGATAGCTAGAATAAACTTCAGAAAGTGAGTACAAAATTGTCACTTAATGTAACTTGGAAAAATCGCAAATAAACACACATATTTTGCCTAGCTTAGCACATTTTAAAAAGTCAAATTGTCTAGCAACTTTTCATTGGTCAATGAATAGAGAGTTTTCCATTTTTCTCTTTAAGAATCTATTTATCTATTTTATGTGAATGCACACACTCCATGGTGGCTGAGTGGAGGTCAGAGGGTCACATGTGGGTGTCAACCCTTTCCTTCTAATACAGGGTTCTTTGAATTAAATTCATACTTTTGAGGGCCTAGTGACAACTGCCTTTACCTGATAAGCCATCTCACGAGCCTAGGTCAATGCATGTTTACCTATGAAAGATGTTGACAAATATTCAGAGTCACCCCACCACAACCTATGCCCCGAGGATAAACACTTTAACAGGAAAGGCTTCTGCCTCAGCCATTGTAGAGTAGCTATGCCAGAGCTGAACACATGCACTACACTAAACATATGGCAATAGGTCTGATCTTAAACAGCCCTGCCTTTCGAATCTCTCCTTCATGTCCTCCAAGCCCTCTCTAAAACACATCCCTCCTCCATCTATACAATGGTCCATCTCTTTCGAATGCCACTTCACACTTTTAAACACATTTTCAAATCTCTCTTGCAGAGCAAACCCATTTCTTCTTCAATTTGGTAACCCCATCAACTAATATGTAATCCAACGAACAAACGAGGGGATAACCATTTCTCAATTAGTTTGAGTTATGTGAAAACTTGTCGAGTTCTGTTGGAGGAAAATGTTTTAGACACTGTGGAAGCCATTATGGTGATTTATTAAGAACACTTAGTGCCCAGAAGGCTATGCGTGAGATATAAAACCATGTCTCTGTCTCCAAGGAGTTTCTATGCTTATGTTTGACAGATCACTCATGGATTCACGCGGCGGGGAGTTTAATATGAGGGTTGGAGAGAACAAGCTTTCAAAGAGTGAAAAATCTGGTTTATGATCAAAAAAAAAAATCCTAAGAGGTGTTCAAGGGGCTTGTTAGATGGAAAGAAAAGTTTAAAAGGCAAGAAAATAAATGAGGACATGGTATCTTAAGGGAGACAGCAAGAGCAGGCCCTACTTTATACAAAGAATGCCAGAGTCTTAGAAAGCATGCAGTAATTCCATTGAAGATATTTAAGCTTCTACATTTCAAGATAAAATTTTCAGATGAAAAGTACCATAAATGAACTAGGAAAGAAAATCCCCGTGAGTGAAGTAACCTGCGAGTTTCATTTGTCTCTCTCCTTTTTGAAGTTCCCCTGCTCACAGCACTTGGTTATACAAAGCTAGGGCTTGGCTGCACCTGACAATGGCACTCAGCAGTAGGAGCTTCGAGTTTGGAGCCCACCACACAGCAGCTGTAAGCCCCAGCAGGCACCCTACCACGGCAGGCACTTAAAGAGGTGCCGCAGGGTGCAGTCCTGCCTGGGTTTGGGAGCTGAAAGGCTTGTCATTACTGTGCTCCAAGATGAGTGACAGCCTGCTGGTGCTCTGTGTGATATTGCAGATGCTCTGTAGAGGAAGGCATGTTGGCAAATAGTTGCCTCTACGAACAGGGAAGTCTGCTATTGTAGACCTGCTGGGGCCATGCATGCATGTGCTTAGGACTGAGGAAACACAGCACTATATATGTATGGACTCAGGGGCCAAATTCTTTATGTAGAGTAACAATTCTCAACTTGTGGGTTTCGGTCCCTTTGACAAAACTCTATCTCCAAAAAATATTTACATTACGATTCATAATGGTAGTAAGACTACAGTTACAAAGTAGCAATGAAAGTAAGTTTATGGTTGGGGGTCACCACAACATGCAGAACTTTATTAAAGGGTTGCAGCATTAGGAAGATTGAGAACCACTGGTCTAGAGGGTCAGGTGGCTTGAGAGCCTCAGATCAAAGTTTCTGCATACTTGCTTTCTTCTGATGCCCTTACACTTAGCCACAAGTGTCCACCTTCTCAGTGTGTCCACAAGGTCTCTCTTTCTATTTGTGAGCCCCAAGTGTGCCTTCTTACAAAGATACTATATCAGATTAGAATGTACCCAAAATGTCTCATTTTGTCTTAATTGCCTATTTAAAGGACCCATCTCCAAAGGAAGTCACATTCTGAGGTTCTCAAATTAGGATTTCAAAATGTTTTATGACCAAGGAATTAGGTGGGAACACGATTTAACCCATTATAGGAAGAAGTTGTTTCCCAATCATTGTGTGGCCTCATACTGTCCACTCTTCTCAGACATTCTTCTCCGTTCTATAAAATAAGTAAATATTTGAAGAGGGTACATAACTACCAGGCACAAATATTAAATACTCCATAAAATATTTTATGATCTCAATGGCCTTATGATGTGCTAATCATTTCTGTTAAGTTTTACATAGATGTACATGGAGACAGATTTTTCACGTCTACTTTTATTTATTTTTGTCTAGTTTTAATGGCAGCATCTTAGAAGTATAATTGATAAAGACAGATTAGTATGATATAAGTACTAATAAAACTTGAGTATGTAGGCAATGTGCATACCTATGAATCTACCCCTCTGGAAATTTTCCCTTTTCCCTTGATAACATTTCTTTACAAGTGAAATTTTTTAGCGTAGATGGGTTTTGCTTCTTACCTTAAATGTTATTTATCTGGAGACACTCCATATTCCTTGGATTATCAGTAGTCCATGCCTTTTATTGCCAAGTAGTAATCCATTGTGCAGATGCACCACAGGATGTCTGTCCATTTGCCTAGGAAAGAAGATTTAAACTCTTCCCAGTTCAGGGATACTAGAAAGAATTCAGCAGTGAATATAACATCTTCATTTTGAATTGCTCTGACAAAATATGTGACAGAAATAAAGGGAGAGGGATTTATTTTGCTGGTGTTTTTTCAGAGGTCCTAGCAAATTCAGATAGCAGGGTGGTCACAGTAGAAAAGAGTAATTCACACAGTGGCTACTAGGAGAGAGGGAGGGAGGGGGACAGGGAAAGGGAGAGGAACAAGGAAGAGGAAGAGCATGGGCAAAGGGAGAGGGATAAAGAGGATGGACAGCAGACAAGGATAGGGAGAGAAAGATGGAGAGAGACAGAGGGACAGGGGAGAAGGACTGGGACAGGGAGAATATGCTATGGGCTTCAGCCTCTCCAGTCCTTTTATCTCATCCAAGTCTTCAGCCTGTGAATGACCATCTATAATGGCTATTCCTTGTTGCCAACTTGACTACAATCCAGAATTGGAGGGCACACCTGTGATCTAGATCTTGAGGCTGGAAGACACAAGTTTCTGACCTGGTAGCATGGAGATCTTGAGGCACAGTGGCCTTGAAAAGCTTAGGCTCAGACAAGGTAGTACATGCCTTTACTCCCAGGAGACTGAGGCAAGGAGATATCTGAGTTCAAGGTCACCCTGGGACATCACAAGTCCCAGATCCAGGCATGTGGTACAAACCTTTAATCTGAGCCATACCTTCTGCTGGATGCCTAAATAAGGACATTGGAAGAAGGAAGATTCACTCTTTTATGACTGTTTGCACTTAATTGCACATCTGTTGGAATTTACTTCTACAGAAGACCACCTTAAACCAGCCTCATGGGACTGACCAATTACTAGATTCTTGGACTTCCCATCCACAGCTGCCTATTCTTGGGTTAGTTGGACTACAGACTGTACGTCATTACAATAAATTCCATATATATATATATATATATATATATATATATATATATATATATATATATGTCTCGTCCAGCAGGACCTAGTTATTCCGTGGGTCGAGGACAACCAAGGCCTGCAAGAGAAGCGGGTGGAGAAAGGGAAGCGAGACCAAGCAGAGAGTTGTCAAGGTCTGTTTAATGGAGGCTAGGAGCCTGGTTATAAGCACACAATGAGAAAAAATAGAGAGGGGTCGAGGGGGCATAATAAAATACAGAGAAAGGGATAAACATCTGGGGCAGATGCTGATTACAGGCTTCTTGCAGCTTATTTTGGAATGTCGGGCCTAAAACAGTCCCGGGCAGCCTTCAAACATTCTGCAGTTTATCTTGGAGTGTCAGCCCTAACTAAACAGTCCCAGGCAGCCATCAAACAAACATCTTGTAGCTTATCTTGGAGTGCCATAAACAGTCCCAGGCACCAAGTGGAGACATGGAGGAGGAGGTGAAGCTGGCTTTATCTAGGCGGTTCCAGGCGCCAAGTGAAGGAAGGAGTGAAGCTGGCAGTCCCAGGCACAAGGTGGAGGCCATGGAGGAGGGGGTGACATAATTCCCTTCAAAGGGTCAGCGGATCTTCGGGGTGAGAGTTACTGAGGGCCTAGTTTCCCACAGTTTGATCTCTCACATATAGAGAGACATTCCATAAGTTCTGTGACTCTAGAAAACCCTGACTAATATGCCATCTACACTGGGGGTTCTTCTTCCTCTCTTAGTCAATCCTCTCCTGAAACAACCTAGTGCATTCTAGCAATGTGCTATATTAACCTCCTACCTCATTTACAATCCAATCCAGTTGACAATAAAAACCAACCTTACATTCATGACTCTGTGGGTACATGCTCACCATTCTTGCAGGAAAATGCTCAGGAATAGAGATGATGGGACATATGTACAGTTTCAAGGACATTGGTAGATTGCCGATCTGAGGCCAGTACCATCATATACCATCAGTGACAGTGTGTCAGAGTTTGGTTTCCCCACAGCCTTCATAGAATGTCTTGTCTTCCCAGCTTCCTAACTCTTCTGGAATAATATCTTAGTGAATCTTTACTTGAATTTTCTGTATCTTTATTCCTCTAGTGAAATGATTCAAAGTTCTTTTGTTATTATTGATTGTTTCATTGACTCTAATACTCTAGATTTGTAATTTGCAAAGTGTTTCATTTACTTGGTCTTCCTCATCACATACAAACCACACACACAAAGAAGACTAATCTACTCCCACAGCATGTTTGTGTATTCAAGATCAGTGAACCGCTGAGCCTAGTGGCTCAGGCCTGGAATCTGCTGCTCAAGAGGCTGAGGCAAGAGGATTGCAAGTGAGGTTTTGCTGGCCTGGAAGAAGTTTAAAGCCAGTCAGGATATCTGAGTGAGACACTGCCTCAAAACACAAAAACACAGTCAGGCTATATCTCATCAGCAGGGCACTTGCTCAGTATGTGAGAGAGGTCTTGGCTCAGGGCTCAGTCCTGGAAAAAAAAATGTTATTTATGGCTGGCTCTATTTCAGGAATGTGTTATATAAGGTTATCTGATACTCTGTGCTTTAGGTAGAACAAGTTCTCTAGATTCATTCCTCTTTTCAAAGCTGTGTTAACTAGTCTATGTCCTTGAACTTCAGCTGCTAAAAGGTGTTTAAACTTAAAAATAGACAGCCTCCTTATAGAAGCCAAGTTAACTGCTAGGACATTCAGTCTCAGAAAAGGTATATGTTCACATGACCAACAGAGGTATGACTATACAACCTTTTCCTCCTCTTGTCAAGTGGGTAATATCCTATTCTTACTATTAAGAATCCATTGTTTATCTGGCTCCTTGAGACCCATTTGATTTATTGTCCATTATCTCAATCTTCTTAGAAATTATTGTTATTCCTGTTCAAATCACAACACCACAAATTAAAACTTACGGGGTCCATCCTTTTAGCATAGCAACCAGTATCAAGGGTCTTCACTGTTACTGCTGAAAAGCCTGTTTCCAGTATCAAATACTATGCGTGAGCTATGAAGCCGAAGGGTTTGGCTCAAAGTTTCACATCTAGACACTCTTATTAATGCCACAAAATCCTACAACGCCATTCTTCTGTCTTCCCAAACTCTACTTAAAATAACTGCACTTTTCTTCTTCTGTCTGCAGTGTAATTTAACCTCCCACTTGAGTACAGAGCATAATTCAATTGAGAGGTGTGTTTATATCACACAAAACACAATAAAGCATGATGAAGTATTTCTTAAATCATTTGCAAACGAATGGCTGCAATATTCCCAGTCTGCTCTCTGCTCTCCAGCAAGCTCAAAACACTATGGCTATTTATTAATATATGGATCCCCAATGACTTCTTTGGACATTTAAAGGCTGGAGGAGATGAGCAGGACTGAATAGAAAATCACAGAGAATGGTATTGAGTGCCAGGTGTGCACTAATACTGAGGTAATTCTAGATAGTGCTGACCAGAAGGGACAAAAATCCTGTCACCCCGTGCCATGGCACAAACCAGGGGACAGATAAAGTCGGATGGTATGACCTAAGAACTACAGAAAGAGGGGGGTGACAAGGTTAGAACCAACAATTACAAACACGTCTCTAAGCTCAAAGTCTGTGCTCTAGCAGAGGGTGGAAGAGAAAAGAAGCAATAATCAGGCCTAGTGGGCGTCTGCTGGCTGAGTTCAGCTCCAATTAGAACTGGAGCAGCCGGGAGTGCTTTCTTTTTTATTTTTTTATTAATCATTTTATTCGTTTACATTTCAAAGGATATCCCCCTTCTCAGTTTCCCCTCCACAAACTCCGCATCCTATACCCCAGCCCCCTCTACTTTGCCTCTATGAATGTGCTCCTCCACCCACTCACCCACTCCCACCTCACTGCTCTAGCATCCCCCTACACTTGGGTATCAAGCCTCCACAGGATCAAGGGCCTCCCCTCCCACTGATGCCAATAAGGCCATCAGTGGTGCGTGCTTATATGTAATTCTTCTGCCACATTTGTTCTTTAAGTGCTTAAGTATATTGTTATATTTTCCCTAAGTTGCTATTTTCATCTTTAAGTAAAACATCTGTTTTTATTTTTCCATCTTTTCAATGCATAGCGACTCACATTCTAGATAAGAGTACCTTGTTGGATTTTTTTTCCACTATACAGTTGCTTACAAATCACCTTAAGTTCAGGAAAGAGCTGAAAATATTTTAAGAGTCACCAGGCTTAGGTGTAAGAATGAGTAATGCTGTGTGGTGATTCACAGCTTCAACCTCTACCCATCAAATACCTGATGTCCCGTCTACCTCATTAGGAGAGAAAGAGCAGATCTTCTCATAATCTCTGTGGCACAGAGGGAAAAGAATCACTCAAGGAAACTCACAATTTATTCATAATAAAAATCAAATCTCCTAGCAGGCCAGGAAATGAAAGGAAATGTGATTAAAAATAAAGTATATGTATAAGAAGTCTGCAGCAAGAGAAGAAACAAGACAGGGAGTCACTTTCTTAACGTCTACAACCTCTACACCACACCACAGTGAAGGCCCTGATGAAGGCAGCAAGAAAAGAAACAGAAATGTAAGGGGGGAGGGGGAGGCTGGGAAAGGAAAAAAGCAAATCTACCAAGAGTCACAGAGGACTTAATGTTACATTATTAAGTGGGTGCAGAAGGTGCTTTAACCAAAACAATGCATGAAATTATTTCATTATCTTAGTGACAGCTAAAAGGCATGAAAATGCTACATGGAACATGAAACAGCACATGCCAATCTTGTGAAAAACATGCACAATTTATGTAGCTGAAATAATAAAATTCTATTGAAATAAAAGGGAGTTAAATAAAGACAGCACACGTTGAACAGTTTTAATATTCATATGTAAGTCTGGCAGATTTTTTTTCCAAATCTAGATTCAATTCATCACAACCTAAAATCCAAATTTATTAGTTTATAACTTCACACGTGATAGTGCTACCCTATGGCTCTGCAAATATAAGTAACAAATAATAAAGCCAAGACTCATTTAAAGTGAAAAATAGCATGGTATATTTTTCTAGTTATAATACCACGATAGAAAGATTGATAAAGATAAACTGAAAAAAGACAAATAGAACAGAGTAAAAGAGCCAGGAACTGGTTTGTCTAGATTTGTGTATGTGGTTTCTATGTGAGTGATAGAACAAGAACAGATTCACAGTAAATGTTGCTGGAATCATTTGTAAATAATAAAAAATGAAGCTTGAATGTTGTTTCATATTACTTAAAATATATCAACTCAAGGTAGGACATAATCTTAAATTTGAAGAGAAAAACAATAAGGCTTACTGTAGCCAGCGTGACAGTATACATGTGTGATTTATGTATGAAATGATTTCTCAAATAAAGGGAAATATAATAAAAATATTGATTATTAAAATATGTCAGACGGTAGTGGGTTGGTTTGATGCTGCTTGTATTCTAATGCAAAAACACTGGTTCCTCATGGCATAGATTCCCCCAGCAAACAGATCCTCATATACGCAAGAGAACCGTGTGAATCTTCTTTCTGATTTAACTGTCAATAAAAGGCTAGAGCCTGTCGTTGGGCAGAGGAGGGAGAAAGGTGGAACTGGAGGTTTGAGAGAGGGGACTTACAGGTATAGAGAGAGAAAGGAGGATAAGAAGACTGAGGAGGAAGAATCTGCCATGGACCAGAACCAGGTGGCCAGGAGAAACAAGTAACAAGGGCTTTACAGCTGTGGGATAACTTAGGGTAGCCCCGGATCTGTGCAATCTACGCATATGGCTTATAAATAAAATACCTGGATTCTGTGTCCTTTTTGCAGCCTTATAAGGATTATAAATTTCTACCACATCAAACTAAAATAGTTTTCATTAAAAGAAAAATTTAAAAGATAGAAAATGTTAGAGAACATATTTGTCATCCATATAAACAAAGAAGGATAGCCAACATTCATGAAATGGTACCTCCATAAGGATGTCAAATATCAGGTAAATATGTAAAATTGGGACTGGGGAGATGAGGCCTGGAGAGCCTGGAGGCAAAGACGTGTATGGGTCAATAAAGGATTCATTCCAACCAGTATAGGCAATTGATGAGCTACAGGTTCAGTGAAAGATTATGTCTCAAAAATCAATGTGAAAAGAAATACAAGACACCTGACATTGGCCACTATCCTCCAGCTGTGCATGCTTGGGTATGTGTTCCACTACTCTCACACATGTGTACACAAACATATGTAAATCAAACACACACACACATACACACATGAAACTGTGTTCACTCTTCAGTCATCCAGGAAGTACAGATTTAATACAAAATGTGATTCCATTTGCACATAACCCACCAACTAAACATGTAAACAGAAGACAGCAGCAAGTGTTGGTGATAATGTAGAACAAATGGTACTTTCATCCTCGTAGCTGGATGTTCACTGAGGGTCAGCCTAATCTGGCTTGTTCAACAATTCTGTTTCTATCCATGTATCCAACATATCTACATATGCATGTTTATAAAGAAATGCATAACAGGAAACCAAAAAGATGGATTTGTTAGTTAAGAGGGCTTGCTGCTCTTCAGGAAACGTAGGTTCAGTTTCCAGCACTCGTAACTGATGGCTCATAACCACCTCCAACTCAAGCTTCAGGGGAATTTGATATTTCATTCAGGCTTCTGCAAGCATTCACACACAGACCCACATATTATAATAATAAACAAACATATAAATTCAAAACACATATGTTTAAGTTTGCAATAAACAAAACCCAGACTATGGCGATGAGTCAGAAGTTACCAATGAATATTGCTTTTGAAGAGGTCCAGAGTTCAGTTGCCAGCACCCATATCAGGTGGCTCGCTTCTGCTTGTAACTCTAGCTCAAGGAAGATACAGTGTTTGCACTTACCCATGCATGCACAAACACACACAAACACACACAAAGGCACAATTCAAAAACTAAAAGAAACCTTTAAAACAAAATTATTTAGTTTATAAAAAATTACATTGTTTCCATTAAAGAAAATACTGATCACAATGAAAAATAACAACATCTATATAGAACCAACATGGGCCTCATAGATGAAGTTATTGGGTAAAGAAATAAAGGTTTTAAAATATATTTAAAATTTTTGTTTCTGAATCTACAAAATTCACTGTAGACTCCTAACAAAATATACATGTAGTAAAGACACTTTAATGACATTACCTTAAGAAATGTCAAAACAAAAAAGTTATATGTTCATCAGTAATGAATGGATAAAGAAAATATGATATACATATGTATGTATATATTATATGTACATAAACATGTATGTGTACATATATATAAAGTGATTAAATTAAAACAAACTTGTATCCTGATCAGTCCTACATGCTTTCCAGAAAGACCTTAACACCTGAGTTTTAGTGTCTCACCAAGGACCCTTCCCTTCCCTGTATATTCCATGTACTTCTACTTTAATGATCATGATCTTTTGCTAAATGCTGAAAGGCAACTATTGGTATGGTTTCAGGTAGAGTTGCAATATAAAAGAAAAGTAGAAAATGAGCGAACTCTCTCTCTAGGTATCCCAATAATTGATAATAATTATAAACTGCTAACGTGTATTAGAAATAGAGTCTTAAGTTTGCAAAGCACATGTCCTTATTACCACTGAGCAAGCCATGGATAAGGGATACTGAGGGTGATTTTCTATCTTCACTGGAGCCGGCAGATTCCTCATGGGCCTAAGCAATGGACCATCAATTACACATTTCAGTCTAGCTCAATCACCCTAATAGTAGGAATTCCTTCCAGATTCCGCAATAGGTTTACTGTCACTCTTAATTCATTCTGTTGTGAGTTTAGTAGTCATTCAAGTAGAAGGCAGAAGACTTAGTATCTTTTTAAATAAAGTATTGTTTTTATGTTGTTCACTGTCCCTACAGTACCTGGAATTCTGAGAACACTGTGAACTCAACCAACAAAGACACAGTTCTGCTTATACATACCACAAATATGCCAGTTTAGTTGCATATGCATTTTGTAATGTGATTTGCATTTGTATTCATTGGAATGAAGTCTCATTCTAGCATTATAATGTATAAAAGATGCAACCATAACAATATGCTAGAAATTCAACATGAAAGTTCCTATTTATATACAATAAGTGATACAGAAATGCTGGACAAGATGATGAATGAAGACACTATGGGGTTTTTAAAAAATATTATTTATTTATTTATTTATTTATTTATTTATTTATTTTATGTATATGTTGATCTGTCTTCAAACACACCAGAAGAGGGCATCAGATCCCATTACAGATGGTTGTGAGCCACCATGTGGTCTCTGGGTATTAAAATCAGGACGTCTGGTAGAGCAGCCAGTACCCTTAACCACTGAGTCACCTTACCAGCTCCAGGGATTGTTTTTTTAATAGTGCACATATGAACACAGTATTGTGCACGTGAAGCAGAATGGTCAAATCAGGTATCTTAGAGACAGTGGGGTCAGAAAGACCACACCCATTACCTCACACACCAAGGTATCATCTGTCCTTAGAGAAGTATATAAGAACATGAAGGAGAAATGTGTGTGTAGCAGGGAGGGTTGGGGAGGTAAGAGTATAATCTAGCTAAAGAACTAATTGCACATACTCTAGCATGGATGACCGAAACACCCCTTGTATTAGTTAACATACCTCATATTTAGTAAATTTGTGAAGGCTAAAGTTTCTCTACCAAAAGTATATCTCCAGAATAATGAATGCATTCAGAAACTGGTTTTGCATCAATAAAGTCTACGACTGTATGCCAAAAAAATAAAACTAAATAAATGTATAACATTTCAAAATAAAATATTGTAACCAAAGTTTATAAGAGTTCAAGGAATAAAGTGATGTCTGTGAATATTAGTTTACAATAAAACAAAAAACATCACAAACTACATAAAGAAGTTATCTTCTCTAAGAAAAGTATCAAGAGATAAGACTACCCAATCCTAGAGGACTCAAGAAAGTAGAAAGATTAGATTATATCAAGTCATATGTTCAAAATGAACACAGAGGTAAGAGAAAAAGCAGAAACTCTCCTTTTATTACAGACTCTGCAGAAGAATTATGATTCTGAAGATATAGCTCAGATGTAATGTGTAAAAATTATAGATACAGAAATTTTTAAAGAAATTAAATATTCTGCAAAGGCCACAACCAGAGACTCTAGCATAGAACTGGAATCTAAGACTTGGGAAATTGTAAAAAATGCAACTTCTACTGATAAAAAGTTGAAAAGCCTAGACAAAATTTGAGGTCAGAGAGACATTTGTCACATTCTTACTAGATGTTCAGCCAAGATTTGCAAATGTTGACGGGGCAACATTTGAAAGGATTTTTGGGGATTATTTTTCAGAATTAATGTTTTACTGCCTTATGTGCTGTGATGGGAGGGAAAAAGCCAGACTGACAGAAGAATTTAAAGGATAGTCACAAGGATATAGTCCATCATGGCGAGGAGGACAAGACATCACACAGAGAAAGCAGACTGCCTGATTACACTTTTGCACACAGTTGGGAACAGAGGAAGCATGGCTAGCCTGTAAAGACTCAGGCCTGACTGCCAATGACCCATTTCCTCCAGCAGACCTCAAGGTTCCTTTACCTGCCCAGGCCAACAGCAGCGGGGTTATAGAGTTCATACACACACACACACACACACACACACACGAGCCTGCGAGCAACATTTCACACTTCAATCACAACCATTGGTGAAAGATGTGACTTCTCAGTGCTCTAATATAATCAAGATACTTTCCAAAAGTGTGGATACCTGGCCACCTGTTGCAAAATCCCAAAGATTAGTGGACACTTGTCCTCATTTGCTTCTCTATCAAATGGCAAAATATTTACAAAACATCAACTACTGGTCATATTGTTACCAAAAATACCAAAGAAAATAAATCCATAGCAACAATATAATAGAGGAAAAGCAATTTAATTTATGAATTTGATTCCTAAATTAGTTATTGTTTAAAAGGGGATAGTAGACATATTAAGATAGACTTCATAATTCATCAAACCTTACCCAGAAAACCAATCTAGGAAATTGGGAGCAAGAGACCAGTAGTCTTAAAAGCACAGGAGTATGAAACATGGCAAACATGGTCAGCTTGCCAATGAATTTGAAGTTCAATTGGGCTGGGACAGTGACTGCCAAGTTTATATATAGCATAAACCATATCAGAAACACAACACTAATTGCTTGCTTACTATTTTATGTGGGCCTGGGTACTAGAGGTTTTCCATGGAGATCTCTGGCCAGTCCTGGTGCCAAGGCTCCAGCGAAGGGAAGCAAAGGAGGGCAGGGAGGGGAAGTGTCTTCTCTGCTTCCACCATGGTCTTTGCAGTGCTGCCCTGCACTGAGTCACTTTGGGCTTGGCTGACCAGAAGCTGACTAGGCAGTGAGGAGTGCGGCAGGGCCTCAGGCAGCACATCAGGAGAGCTGATCTCTCCCCAAGTGTTACAGCTCTAGGATGAGGGAGTGGTTCCTGAACACCTTTATTCCCTGGATAGGACTTATATACAATTTTGGGGGTGATTGAGGGTTTGACAGCAGGCACTTCTCATTGGCTTGGACTGAGAGTTTGGGGAAACCTTATTTGCATGTGGGAGGGCTTGGTGCAGCTACCACAAGATTGATGTGTGACAGGAGCCAGGTGCCCAAGATGGAAATCTCCGCTCACCGGGGTCCAGGGTTCAAGACCTACTGGAGACCAGGCTGTCTGTGAGCAGCCCACTGCCCCACAATTTTATATTCTTATTAAAATAGGGGTGATAATAAAAAATATTTAAATAGTAATGTGTATGTACTTCCTAGAGCTCTTTTTGAGGGCTACATTAAGGATGGGATCTTAGTTGGTAAAGAATGGAAAGTAAATAAAGGGTGATGGAGAAGTTTCTGTTATCTCATGCCTTTGAAGTCATGTTGTAAGGAACCCCAATTCCTATCCACTAACCAAATAAACAATCCCAGCCAGTACTTGCAAAGCAATGCTATTCAACAATAGAAAGGGCTAGTATCTGTACTTCCTATAGCATGTATGAGTCATAGAAACTATACTAAAGTGGAAAATATGAACTCAAAAAGCTGTGTGCTGTCTTATCCCCAATTATTATGCTATACAGAATAAGCAAACCCATAAAGACAAAATAAAATGGTCTGATAATGGGGAAAGGAAGTGGCAGATAACTGGATATTTTTCAGAGGTTGTTTTCTCTGCTTTCTATGTCCCAGTTGAGAATCAGAAGAATTGGAAACATGTTTAGGTCGTTTCTAAAGCATGGAAAAGGTCAACTATGCTGCTAAGCACATACAAGACAGCCTAATCCCTGAGCCACATTCTGTTTTTTTTTCTCCTTTTTTTAAATTGGATATTTTCTGTATTTACATTTCAATGTTACCGTGCCATTTCCCTTCTGAAAAACACTCTCCCCCTCTCCCTCCTCCCCCTGCTCACCAGACCACCCACTGCTGCTTCCTGGCCCTGGCATTCCCCCACACTGGTGTATAGAGCCTTCACCCTACCAAGGGCCTCTCCTCCCATTGATGTTCAGCTAGGCCATCTTCTGCTACATATGCATCTAGATCCATGGGTCCCTCCATGTGTACTCTTTGGTGGTAGTTTCATCCCTGGGAGGTCTGAGGTACTGATTAGTTCCTATTGTTGTTCAGTTGTCTTTGCAACAATCCCTGGGTGTGGTTTCCTGTCCTTTCTGTCTGCCCCAAGGACAGAGATATCCTTAGTGCTTTCAAGTTACCAGCTTCTATATAGTGCTGCATTCTCAAAAGCCTCAGCCAATTCTCTCACAGAGTAATTTGGGGCAGTCCCTGGGAGGAATTATTGTCATGTTGGGATAATTCCCTCCATGGATTCAGCCAGACAACACAAGTATAATGAAATATCTAAATGTTTATTATTATTAGTAGTAGTAGTATTGTTGTTGTTTCTTTTTATTGTTATTGGTGTATGGGTGCTGTGTCTACATATATGCTTGTGTAGCACATTTATACAGTAGCTAAAGCAGTCAGAAGATGGTGATAGACGCTCACAACTACATTCACTGATGGCTCTTAGATACCTCGTGTATGCAGGTAAAGAAACCCAGACCTCTTCAAGAGCAACAAATGCTCTTAACTGCTGAGCCATCTCTCCTGCCCCTGAAGTTATGGCTACACAATGCTGTAGACTTACTAAAGGGTACCAAGTTACACATAGAGCCTTTGAAAAGGTAAACTTTAAAATATGTAAATATCTTTCAGGAAAGGTTCTAGATTACAAAAATCATGGCATCCTATTTGTCTCACACAACTTTTCCGTTACTTCTAAATTTGATTATATTTCATTAAAATTATACATGTCCACATTAGTAGACCAATAAACATCTATTTCCCCTGACATAAGCATTCCAAAAAACAAACAGCACATCATCTATTCATTCGTTTTCGACACCAATAAACATTAGTGTCATTTCTACCTTAGTGTGTTAGGAACATTCTTCCCTAAGTGTGTCCTTCGTACATAATACAGGACGCAATACAAGTTCATCAACATGTGCATAATTTATTTAAAAGACAAGGTCAAATTGTCTTCCATGTATCACGTAGTCTTTCTCAAGGAGCACGAGGAGAGCCCATACTTCCCTATGAACAGTAATCTTCCTGAGTCTCGACCACCTGTTGGATCTTACATTGCCTTTTTCTATGCTTAAATTGTGTCTCCCTGATCACTAATGAGGCTTAGAAACATTTTACACTTTTATTTTCTTCGGTGTTTTATGTTCTCTGAAATGATTATTTTTCTATTGGGTTTTATAGGTTTTCATTATTGACTTTTAGGAGTTATTTGGTTATTTTGAATTATAATGCTTTTCAGGATTAAGTGCTGCAAATAAATTCTCATACTGGGCTTGTGTTTTTACTTGCTTTATAGGATCACTTAATAATCATTTCTTCTTAAATTCAATACATTCAAATCTCAAAGTATCTCCCTCCGTAATTAATGCTTTTATTTTTTAGGAAGCTACTCCTTAAAGGTCATAAGGATATTCAATCTCTCTATCTTATGTACTTTCTTTTCGAGGTTTAAAGATTTGCTTTTCATACCTAAGTCTTTATGTCAAGAACAAAATTGAATTCTGTATAAATTGCAAGAACATTATCCTCTAAACAACAATTCCTCCCCTTCCACACATGGGGTCCTCATATACCCATCAGTCTTTAGGGTTTTTCTTGTGTTTCATGACCAGTAACTCAATCCCTGATCACACTCTCTCACAGTTTACTTTACAGTAACAGTAATATAATGCACGCACATTGATTAATCAGCACTAACTAATAGATAATGTGACTCTTCTACAAGAGATGTAAGTTTGGACTGCTGATTTTGGAGAACTTGCTGTGAAGGCACTGAAATATTCCTTCCTACTGTTATGCTGCTTACATGTAGAAATAGTATTTAGATATATAGTGAACCAAATATTATCATTAAAATTCCTATCACTTTTAAAATGTGACTTTAAAGTTTAAATTGCTTCTGTAACTCTTACTGGATTTCTGTGTGCATCTTTGGAGGGTTGGCCAGAGCCATGGTGCTAGGTTTTGGGCCATTGCTGAATCTGCTTTCTTCCCTCTTTCTCTTCTTCTTTTTGTTCCTGTCTGTTTTGCTTGGGGCCGTGCTGGGTGTCAACACACATGGGATTCCTACCGTCAGGTGAATGCTCTACCACTGAGCTATAGGCTTAGACCCCTCTCATTATGTTTCCATTGAATAGCAGTATTACAAATTTATGATGCTTTAATATTAATATCAAGAGCAAAAGCCCCCAAATTATTCTTCGGGAATGCCTTGACTATTCTGTGCTTTTTGCTCTTTCACATAAACTTTGGATTGACCTTGTAACATTGCATAAAAATTTTGTGGGATTTTTATTGAAACAGCTTTGGGACTATGGGTAAATTCAGGGAGATTTGATATCTTTGAAATATGAAAACTGTCTTTGAGTATGATATATCTTCTTCATTTATGTAGGTCATTTTAAAGATTGTCTAATGAGGCTTAATACTTTCTATGTAAAGGTGTACTCTACCTCCTTTTAGATTTTTTTCCTAAATAACACATTTTTATTGCTGTTAAAAATAAGAACTCTATAAAATTAAAGTTTTCTATAATGTTATTAATGACAAAGCCAATGCATATATGCTACAATTAATTAACGGGGAATTCCATGCCTGTTCCATGAGGAGAATACCATTAAGGCATTCTTACCCTTTCCTACTTTCTCTCCTGTTAGCAAGCTAACACACACACTGGGAGTAGCAGAAAAATGAAGAAGTGCATGCAGCATGCACCGCACATAAGAAGAACAGTACAGAAGATGCTATGAACTATCAAGATCAATATTACAAAGCTGCGGGTTTTTTAGCCTTTCTCTTTTGTGGATATCAAAATCTAGGGGCTTTTGCATGCTGGTCTCAGTGTTAATTCTACTTTCACTCTTATTATTTCAAGTAATTTATCTGTAGACACTGACAAACTTTCTTGAGCTATGAACTAATAGGGTTTTATGACTAATGAGCTATGGCTACTGAGAGAGATAGAGTTGTCTAGGATCAATTTGAAGATTTATGCATTGAGTCAGTAAGCATCAGCATGTCAGAGGTGGAAGAGGGACAATGCTAAAAGGAGTTGCCATCCCAAGGCAATTTTGCAAACTCCCTTTATTCACTGTCCTCTAGTTCTCTCATTTGTGATAGACATGTACTAGCATATTTAACATGTACATTGGCAATCCTTCTTGGCAGAGGTCCATTTCTTCCGTTATAGTCTCTTCATTGTCACCAAAGTACCTAAAACTCTAAACTTGCTAAGTATCACATGCTGCCAGATACAGCAGTAGTAGCTCTTTATCAAACAAGGGGTTCAAATCCCACCAATATGAAAATACCAATAAGAGCTCTGTATTTATTTACCAACCATGAGGATTCTGGATTTAAGTTGTTAATTTAATATTATCATTTTGAAACAGAGCCCATGAAGCCCCAAATGGGCTGGAATTCTCAATGTAGACCAGGCTGGCCTCTAACTCACAAAGATCTGCTTGTCTCTGCCTCCTGAACACTAGGATTAAAGATTTGTGCCACCATATCTGGTTTGGATTTAACTTGTAACCTGTGGAAACAGAGTCAAAGTTATCTATATTTATCTCCTTGTTCTTTGCAAGATACGCTCATGGTGGACAAGCAATCTTTAGCTTTCTATTAAATATAACAGAGAAGAATGTCTCCAGCCAACATCAGGATGGATCTCATGAACTCATTAGCATTTTTTGCTAAGACTTTACCCTAATATATGATCTGATGGAAGTTTCCACTTCCAGTATATGACCTCTAAATGTTCTCAAGTGACCCCCACCCCAGGAGCAAGTGTGGCCCAAAATTCCATCACTTATGAATATCCAGCCCATTTCTCTGCTTGCTTACTATTCAGCATCCAATTCTGTAGCTTGCAAAAGTCCAAAAGTACCCTAGGTTTCCTGGTGCACAGAGGTCTAAGAGATTCTTAGCCACTCAGCATTACCCTCCCACTCCTCCAACCTCCCAAGGAGACATTGTGTTCCCAGATCCAGCCTGAGCATTAGGCCTAAATAAGGTAACCCTCAGTGGCTTCATCCCCTAGTGCTGGATGCCTCCAGGACACGACCTTTTCAGAAAGCTTCATGCATCAGCCAGACCAGAGACTTTGTTCTCAGACAGTTGGAGCCCATGGTGAATACATTTTTTCATCTCCTTCCTACAGCAGGAAAGTTCCAGCATGGTAATAGCTCTCCATACCTTTTCTCTTCTGCAGCAGGAGGCCCTGGAAGTTTTTCTGCCTTTTGCCGTTTTACATTTCAATGGTCTTAACTGGGCCATTTGCAAACACAGGAGGCTTGAGGAAAGCAGGTGACATCAGTGAAAGTCTTTACATTTATATATTAGACACCCTAAGAAACAGGTACTAGGAAGTTGGTTCCCAGGGGGGACATTTGCTTAAGTCAGTCCAGGAATCTTCATCTAATCAAACTCTGTGGGTCCGAGGACAGTAGCTTCTCTCAATCACATGTTCTTTCTGGCTACCCTTGCAGGTTCAGTACCAACATTTTCTAACTTGTTTTATCATTGTTTTTCATTGTCTAAAAATCGAACAGCCCCTGAGTCTGGCATTGCCCAGTTAACACTTGTGTTGCCCTTGAGCACATGTGTGCTCCTTTGGCGAATTCAGATGTGGATTCTCTTTCCTTGGTGTTGCTGTCCAGAGGGTGCAATCAGAGTTTGTTTTCTTGTTCTCTGTATCACCAAGTGATGAAGCAGTACCCATCATTGAGAGAACAGTGTGCTCTCTTGAAATCTCCATCATTTCTATTGTCATAATTTTCACACTAGACAGAGAAAGCCTTGTTCTAATTTTAAAGGAAAGGAAATTGGTAGCCACAGAGATTGGCCTATCCAAAGGTCCTCCTCTGGTTAAACGTTAGGAGCATGGGACTCCACAGCCCCCTTCATTCATTCTATGGCATTTTTATTGTAACATTTTGCTCCACTGTCTCCCGATTGATTTGCCTAGTAAACTTTGGTCCCTGGATGAATGATAAGGACCAAAGAGCAAGTTATTAAAGAACTGTGTGTCTGATTGACTAAGCTCAACAGAGCAAATGTTGAGTTGCTCCAGACACCTCCAGTGTCATTAAGAAAACAGGGTCTCACATCTGGATCCACCAGAAAATCATGCATAACTGTAGACAATGGAATTGTTCACTTCAGTATGCTAGCTAATGGAGGATTTTTAAACAGTGAGAGACCACCTGAAAAATAGTTCAGCGTGTTTTAAACTGGCTTGAAAGAAGGGATATACTTGCAAAATCAGGGGTGATAAATCGAGGTAGGCCAGAGTGTAGGAACATATGCAAGCAGGAATTATCTTGAAACTCCAGACTGGCCTGTAGTGGTACTTTTCAGGTTTTATTCTCCGGATCATTCAGGGTGGGGGTGGGAGGGAAGCCTCATGTGGCTATCTTTATGTTGCACTTCATCTGCAGAGTCTTGCTCTCCCTGTGGGATTCCACTGGATGAGATATAGCCTAAGGAGTTCACAGGGCTCTAGACTCTGGTCTTGCTAACCAGCTAAGGCAGCACTTGCTTGTGTTCTGCCGAGCCAGCTTGACAGCTTACAGTAATAGTTTATCTCCCTCCCAAGATGTGCAAAATACTTCGGTGAAGCAAGTTTGCAATGGGAAATAACCTTTTCATAACATGCATTTCCATTAGCATCATTTAGAACAACCATGTGTTGGGGCTTCAAAATATCAATTCTGGTATTTTAATATGATACGAATTTAATATAAAGGGTCCCTCTACATGGACATTTTCTAAAGTGAATATGTGTGGAGATGCAAGAATGTGTGCCTGGGGAAGGGAAATGGGTCAGTATTAGAAGTGCTTGGTACGCAGTGTGAGGACAGGAGTCTGGATCCCCAGAAGTCATGGCCATCTGTCATCCTCACGACGTGGGTCCTTAAAGACAGCTAGTGAGTCCCACAAGCAGGGCAGGATTTGGCCAGCACTGAGTAGGTTTAGCAAGAGACCCTGCCTCATAAATAAAGGGAAAGGGATTGAGGAATGCACTTATCATCAGTTTTGGACCTCCATACCTTTATGTAGAGATGTGCATCAGAATTTCATATACATTGCATTATATGTGCATCCTCCTGTATTCAATGAAAGCCGTTGTAGAGAGTTTAAGTAGACAGGTCTCAGCGGCTTTGTCCATCTCCTCCAGGAGAAAGTCAGTCTTCCATCAAGCTCTAGTCTGCCCTCTAGTGGTTATCCTTTCTCTCACTTGAAAGTCTTACCCTTTTTCTCAGTTCCTTCTGGGCTGACCTTTTCATGGACCCTCTGTAAGGACCATTTTAAAAACCGATTTTCTTCCCTGAGCTCTGCAGCTGCAGAAAGGAACAGTGCAGGATCTTTTTCAGATCCCAATATGACATCGCATTTCACTCTAGAATTTTTCACCACTCTAAATTGTCTGTTAAACTGTAGGTTTTATAGGACACCTTGAACAGCATTTTATAAGGCAATTCATAGGCACTGCTATTAAAATTAATTGAGTTATCATTAAAGGGGAAGTCTATGAAACAGAAGTCATCCTCCACATCTCTTGTTTCAAACATAGCTGATCACCTCTAGGTTTAGCATGCATTTCAAAGTCCCAGCTCACACTGGAGCTGATGCTCTGAGGCAGAACATGCTGTCTTTAGCACAGCACGCTGTATACATACCTGACGTAGCAGGATTTTTATATCCGCAGTCTGTCTTAAATCCTAACAAGAAGCACGAAAGTCCACCTACATGGGAGTTTTTCTTCTAACCTCTGTTTTCTCTTATGTTATTAAAGATAGGGCAGTATGATTTCCAGACCTTTCTAAATTATACAGTACTACACAAATTGACATATACCTCCTATACTAAGCAAATCCTGATATGCTTTCCCATGGTTACATTATTTTATCTCACAACTGATCACTCTGAGAGGTCCTTCTAGGACAGAAGGTCTCAGCTCCAGGACACCCTGAGTTGAGGATGCAGAGGGCAAGTTAGCAACATGGAGAATCTCCTGACACCCAGAAAGACAAGAGCACCTAAGGGATGCCCAGCGAGGGAAGTTGGATAGAAAGAACAAAGACCAAACATTGGCCTCGAAGGTTCTTAATAAACAAGGTACAGTTTCCAAATCTGAATTATTAGCTTCAATTGCATTTTTCTTCCTGAGTCTTCTTTGTATAATAGATTTGATTTTCTGATTATCCTTAATACTTAAAGGCAAACTGCTTCTAGAACACACATACTGGTTTAAAGACTACTCAGTGTCTCTCCACCTTCTTCACTCAGTGAATAGGGCCCCACATACCAACCTCTCTCTGGGTCCCGATCCACTAACTTATTAACTGCTCTACAGTTCAGCCAGATGGAAATGTGCAGAATTGACCATGGAGGGGCCTCAAACATTATCAGGTACTAATTAGCTTGTCTAGGTCTCTTTTGCCACAAAGATTATGGGTTATGGGGAGCCAACTCTATTGCTACAGAAATAAGCTTCCTTCCTAAGATGAATTCTCTTATCCCTTATATTAACTCCATACCCACACCCTCATTGAGGGCTACCTGCCTAGAATCTCCCCTCTTATTGAAGTTTATCACAAGGACAGCTATTGTAATCTCTTTGTGGGCTCCCCTAATGAATGTACTGGACCAAACGCCATAACATTTGCCTTGCTGATTTCTTTGAAACTCCAGCCAGTCCCATCAGGAAAAACGTGATACAGGAACTCCCCAGCTTAAAATCTCTGGTTAACTCTGGTCACAGAGAAAATGAAGCAAGTCACATAGTGTGTCAGCCATGTCCCTTGGAGATGCCTCTACATCAGAGTTACCACCTATCCTGACTCCTGAGGCCTGTCACACAGAGATCAACTGAATGGCATTGCGCCTAGAATTTGTATTTACTGTACAAAGCCACCACATGATTCTTATAGACAATGAAATTGGCAAGCCACTCCCCTAGCTGATAAGAACACTAGCACTTAAGGTATCTAAATGATTTGAAAGCACCAGTTTCAATGGAGGTATCAGAGGAAGCACCAGCGTGCCTTTTTACTAAAAGCCCCTCTTCCCAGGTGAGCTTGGTAGGAACAACCTTGAAATGCCAAGATGAAAAAGTGAAAGTGCCATTAGGCCCCATTTAGTAACTGCAGAATTACTGGGTATTTCTATTTTTTTTCAAGTCATTGAGTACAAATTATATTTTCTAACGTGTCAGCGTTTTTCTAATTCAAATTTCCAGTAGGAATCTGTGTTGCTGTGGATACTGGATAAACTCCATGCCCAGAAGCTAAAATTTTTTGGATGCAACAACACATTTACAGAATTCTCATATATTCACCAAGGGATGGAAGTGCCATTTCAAAGAATTGAATCTTGGAGCTCTCATGCAACTGAAAATTATATGAACCAATGACCTCCCTTTAAATTAAAAAGTCGTGAAGTGACTTTTCTCCTTCCACCTCAGACTTTGTTTCTAAATTCCTCACTGTCTATGTGTTTCTAACCCCCTTCCTGTCTAAGGGCACATCCTGAGCCTCAGAAAATCTGCTCTTTCCTCTAGGCTCTTTCAGCACCTGCCTTAATCTCTTTAAAGCTTATAGCACACCCGCATGAGATTGCTCTCTCTCTTTCTCTCATTCTCTCTCTCTAAAGAAAAGGAATTGTACATGTGTATACATACATATATATGCATATATGTGTGCGTGGCACATATGCAGACATATATATTTATATCCTTGGAAACAAACTGCATCTTGTTACTCCTTGCACCTTGTAAGCAGTAAATAGTCCATAACAGTAATGAGTGATATTGTGATCCTGATAGGATCCAGAATCACTGAAGAGACAAGCTTCTGGGTGCATCCTGGAGGGACTAGCCAGATTATATTCATTTTCATATGAGATTGACCCTAAATGTGGGTGAAACTGTGCCATGGCATTACTGAAACAAAAGCAGAAACTTAACTGAGTCCCAGTATCTCTCACTCCTTGCTTCCTGACTTCAGATGGTGGGCAGCTGGGTCCCCAAGCTCCTCAAATCACTGCCAGCATGAACTATACCCTTGAACCCTGAGCCCAAATAAACTCTTTCTTGATTACAGTGCTTTTGTTAGGATACCTTTTCACAGAAACAGGAGAAGAAACTGATCCAATGAGCACATGGTACACAATAGTAACAAAGATACTTATTATGGAGCATGCCGGGAGCAACAGCCATTTCTTTATACCCGGCAGTCTTTTGAGACCTGGTTTATGTATCAACTCACTTAATTTTCTCCCAACAAGACCCAGAATCAAGTATTTTTCTTTTTCTTTTTAGGGATGTTATCTGCCCACACAGAGGCCAAGTAAGCTACCCTTGATTGCATGAGAGGAAAGGGAGAGAGCCATGAAGCTGTCATTGGAACAGGGAAATCTGACTCTAATGGCTCTGATAAGAGGACATCATGTGTTGCTCCTCACACTGGACCATGCCTATGTTTAATCAACGTACGTAATACATGCATGCTAATTCACATGAACAAAAACACATCAAGTGGAGAAAATTCTTAGCTTGAGTCTTCCATGTACACTTCTACCAGCCCAAGCAGTCCCTCTTGAATTACTTTAGTCTTCTCAGAGGTCCTCTCCCTGTGATGTCACATAAGACCAAAGCCAAAGAAACTGACATCCTAGAAACTGAGTGCTCAAGAAGTAAATTCTTTTCTAAGTGAGAGGAACTTAAATTTACATACGGCCCCAGAATAACAGATGCCAGTACAATTGAAAGAAAGAATATAATTTTAATATCTCAGTAGACATTTTATAACATTCCAGTCTGTGAGGCTGAGATGCATGAAATCAGCCAATCAATACATGTTAAGAGTACAAGAAGCACACCTTTACCTTGGTAACCCTCTATCTGCTAATTTAAAAGGAAAAGTCTCCAAGAGGTCCCTACAGAATGCCAAGTCTTTCTTAGACTATTATAAGTCAGTAAATGTATAGAGAGAGGCAGGAAACTAATACAAAATGTAAGTGTGTGTTTGCAGGATCTATATTAGTGATCAAAGTTCAATGCCTTAATCCCAGGCCACTGATAACTATTCATCTGTAAGGATTTTAGTTGTATTTATTTGATTTTTTTTTGGCTACTAGATCCCCTCTGTAGCTTTTCCTTAAGCCTCTATCTGGGCTGTTATCCAGTGTTATTGCTTCTCATCCTCCAATCTCCTCCATCCATCTTAGCACCAAGTAGGTAGTGTCTGGTAAATTAAGCCCATTGATCAAACTCCGGCTCATCCAATTTCTCTGTGACCCTCTAAAGGCTAAATCACATTTACATCTGTCTGGTTGCTTTCAGTAGCTCCTGCCTCATTAGAGAAATACTTCCACAGTGGGCCACCTCAGCTTGCCTCAGCACAACCTCACCCACCAGCTACATTAAACCTCACCAACCTGCTCTTGCCTAGTTTTAATAACAAGGTTATATTCTGACACCTTCAAACTTCATCTAATCCTCTTTTCTTTACATACCATACAGTAAAACATCACAATGTTGACAAATGTTCAAAGTCTGGTCTGTTATTTGGCTTTTAGATATCAGCAAAAACACCCTCCTGTTATCCTTTTCTTTCATTTTTAACCTGATCTCTCAGTCAGTCGCAAACATAGTGTTTAATATTTCCATGCTAATTCATTTGAACAAAAATATTAAGTCAAGAAAATTCCTAGCTCAAATGCTCCATTTATACCTCTACCAGCCTAAGCAGTACTTCTTAGTTTAAATTAGTCTTTTCAAAGACCCTGCCAAAGTCAAAATCAACAGTCTTTCATTTCTTTTTTGCACCCACCCATGCCCATTGTTACTTGACACTGTGGCCTCTCTGATTAACAAGTGGACTTTATCTGTCCCCACCTCCATCACACACACACACACACACACACACACACACACACACACACACACACATACACACTTTGATTATATGCCAGTGTTGACATTTGCTTTCACAATCTTGCTATCCCAGTGGAAAGTAAGGCTTACTGGTTCTCTGTAAGACTTTCCCAGTCTTGTCCAGCTTATTCTCTTAGTAGGATATCACAAAAGTCAGGACAAGATTGGCTTCATTGACTGGAAGGGTTAGTGACACATATCCCATTGTCTGTCCAACAGACAGGGCAATCCCCCAGAAGAGAACATTACCCATTTTACCTGTACATGTGAAGGTCAACTAGAGCCCAGAACTGAATCTAGCATAAGCTTCAAAGCAAATACACGGTGTTCTTAAAGTCCACAAAGGCTCAGAGAAATTTGCTCTATTTTAGTTACTTAAGAGATACAAGGATCAAAGTCTAACACCTAATTACTATAATCACCACCTCTAGAACCTACAAGTGGGGCCTCAGGGGCCTAACTGCAGGCTCCAACCTCTAGCAGGTTTCCAACCACTCTCTGGTACTGGACAATTAGACAGACTCCAGAAACTCATGCTGCTTGTACTACCACTGATAGTAGTACCACTACTCTCTAGGTTTATTCAAACTTGAGAGTTTTAATCTCATGCTAATAAATCTGCAGTCCTTCAGGCAATTTGTTTGGATATAATTATGGCCATCTCCTAGGAAATTACTGACACCTAAGTTATTACACATTCACCTTGGAGACGTGGCATCCAGGGCTTCTCAGTCAGCCAAGCATTCCCTTGCCAGAAACCAACACATAATACACTAAAGTGTTGCTTAAATTCTCCTGCCTTCCTGGCATAATTTTTGCCAGAAGTCCCCAGCACAAAACAGAACTCTTGAGAATGAAAAGGAGATGATATGTCTGGGGGCATGCTGTAGCAGGCCTCTCAGGCCAAGGAGGACAACACTGACTTGAATTGCAGGTGTCATTTTTCTTTCATCTCAGTGCCTTAAGAAAATGTAGCTGTCTTGCTTCCATTGAATGACTTGCCTCATAGGAAAATAAACAAAATATACAATTTCCAAGAATTAGAAATCTTTAGTCTCTGGGGTCTATGTAGAAATTTCTGTACTTAGGAAGTCTATTTCCTCCCTTTTTTCCTTTGAAGAATAGTGATTTGTGGCCATAATAAAGCAGATAACGTGCAAAAAATACCTTTGTAGCTTCAAGCAGTGGCATACCAAGGGCAGAGCAAAGGAATAAGGACTCCACCAGCACAAGTAATAAAGAGGAACACTGTAGAGAATTACAACAATAAGAAGACAGACCAAAAAGATCAGTCTGCTTTTCATTGCTGCCATAACCCATCATTCTGAGATGATGTCAGGGCTAAGATGTCCCTTTTCTATTGGGGGTCCTGTAACTATATCATCCTGACTCATAGTTCTACTGTCATGCACACACACACACACACACACACACACACACACACACACACACACACGTTTGTAAGCTGATATGTTAGTGTTGAGAACCAAACCCAGGTCCTCTTCAAGAACAGCAAGGCTCATAACCACTGAGCCATCTCTCTAGGCACTTGCTTTGTTAAGTCTCCAAACATCTCTTGTAAAAAAGGCCCGATCTCTAATGTTATGGAGAGGTAAGATCACAAAATGAGATTGGAAGAATGCTCCTAGTATTTCACTTTGTAGACAATTTAACACCATCTCTGTCAATGAAATAAGTGCTTAGATTTATTTAATGATGTCACCACCCTAGCCAAATGTCAAAATTTCATATTAAGACATTATTAATGGGCTGCCTCTACATGTCTTACTTTGTAATTGTATGACATGTGGAATACCTTTTGCCATGGAGTTTATTAATCTGACAGTTCAGACCTCTTTTGCCTTTCCATAGGAAATAGAAGCTAAGTGAAATTATACAAACGTCCTCAGTGGTTCCAATTCATTGTCATGACCAAGCACACTACAAAGGGGTCTCTGCATCCAAGCCTGCTACACAGGCTTCAGGACCTACTAAAGTGCTCCTTGATGTGTGAAGTCCCCCACACTTCTTTTTTTCCCCACAACCTTCCTGTCTGCTCCCTCATCTGAGTTCCTCCAACACTTTGAAGCATTTATTGGACACCTTTCAAACATTATGCTAAGTGAAATAAGCCAGCCACAGGAGGACTGATGCTACATGCTCTCACTGACTCACAGAGCTTTGAAAAGTCCTCTTTGGAGCAAAATGGTGGTCATAGAACAGAGAGAGAACAGAAATGGAGACGGTTTGATGAAAGCATAAAGCTTCTATTAGAACAGAAGAATAATTTTCAGTGACCAACTTCCCTGCATGATGACCACAATTAATCACAATATATTCTCTATCTCAAAATTGCTAAACGAAGACATTTTTTCACAACTTCAACCAAAGGATATGCTGATGGAGATGATAGATATGTTAATTAGCTTGATTGAATTTTTCTACAGTGACAATGTAGATCAAAACATCACATTGTACCTGATAAATATGCAGCCACTATTTGCTAATTGAATTTTTTTTTATTTTTTAGAAAATAAAAAATAGGAAACGGAAAGTACGGCTGTGGATCTTTTCAATGCTAGACTGTTTGTCTAGCATGAACCCTTAAGTTCATCTTCAGCACTGTATAAAGCAGGTATGTTAGTGGATTCATTTGATTTCAGCTCTTAGGAGGAGTTCAAAGTCAGTCTCAGCTATATGGTGAGTAAGTTTGTGGTCATCCTAAGCAATATAATACCCCACTATAAATAAACAAAAACATAGCCTAATAGTTTTTAGTTATTTATTCATTCAAGTCAGTGTCCTAATTCAGAATATAATTCACCTGACTACAGAGACCACATCCTATGCATATAAACACACCACCAAGCTGGTCACAGAAGTTTTCACTTTCAGCAATTTAGTGCTAAAATTTTATGAATTTTTTATTGTTAATGCCTAACTATTCTTATAAATGTAAAAAAAAAAAAAAACTAGATTCTGGAAAAACGGTTTTGAATGTCTACTTACATTTTTTTCTTACTTTTGCTATAGTATCAAACACAAAATGGGAATATATTTCTAGCTCTTGTCTTTCCTTGGTTTGTGTATAAGCCCTCAATTGATAGAAGATATGAGTCTTGATAGGCAACCCTCCCAGGTATGTATAAATTACAGTCACACAAGTAGCAAGGACTGCACAGGGTTTCTCTGAGAACATTTTACCACTTACCATCTTTGACTGTGCAGACAACTGACTTGCCCCAAACGAGAGCCAAGCATATGGCTGCTCACTCTGTATGTTCACTATCATTTCTATTTGAGTTTCAGGAACCAAGGTGTCCCAACTGCATTTATGGAATCTAGGCCAATGGACCAAGGCTTTCTTGGCTTTTCTTTTTCGTTTGTTTACTGAAACTTAAAACTAAACTGCAACTTCTGGCTAACTGAAAGCTCAGGACTTGGTGGTAGAATGAAGTACCTCTTAATTCTGCTCAATTGCTCCAGTGTCCATGAGAGCTTTAGTCCCAGGAGGGCACTAGAAAGGAAATCATTCCTAAGATTGGCTTCAAGTGAGCTAACTGCCAATTACTATTTACTGAGAGGTGTCTGGTTGAATGGGAATGCATTCCAACAAGAACTTTTTTTTTCATGTCTAAAAATAGAACAAAAGTGGATGAGTTCTTTCCATCTTACAGTCCTGAAGTCCTGAGGGCATCAGAACCCCAAATACGGTGACCTCAGCAGATCTGGATCAGAAATTGGGGGTTTTAAAGTACTAATTTTATACCAATGAAATACATATTTTGGTTATTGAATGGGCAAAGATAGCAGAAAACTCTCCTTCTGCTTCTGGGTAGAGCTGAGTAAACCATGAGAAATAGTTACTTCCACCTTAGCTACAAGACAAGGCTATATCAGTGTTTTAGTTAGGGCTTCTATTGCTATGAAACATGCATGACCAAGGCAACTCTTAAAGGAAAACATTAATTGGAGCTTGCTTGAAGTTTCAGTGGTTTAGTCCATTACCATCATGGCAGGACATGGCGGTATGTAGGCAGACATGGTGCAGGAGAAAGAGCTGAGAGTATAGCTTACACATAGAAGACATCAAAGCCTGCCTCCACAATGACATACTTCCTCTAACAAGGCCACACCTACTCCAACAGGGCTACACCTCCTAATAGTGCCACTCCCTATAGGCCTAGCATTCAAACACATGAGTCTATGGGGGCCATTCCTAGTCAGACCACCACAACCAGTGAGAGTGAAAATGAGTAATTTTCATTTCAACACATTGAGCACTTGAGGACACAAAGAAGACTAAATAATCACAATTCCTAGGAAGCAATACATAGATGGACCCTCTGTCCCAAGAGGATCAGCAAGAGGAAGAAGACTCCATTGTCATCAGAATGAAAGAGCAGCAAACTCATCACTTTCAAAGAGTTCTATGAGACTTCCTTGCCTAGTCTTAGTTCTGAGACACTCCATGAGTGAGTGTGCTCCTTCCTGTTAACATAGCAAGACGAAAACAGAAGATTAAATTATATGTGCAACCTCAAGTCACAAAAAGATTGATTATGTAGAATAGTGAAACCACAGAAGAAAAAAATAGTAGTTTTGGTTTTATCAACATAAAAACTGTTGCGTTTCAAAGGGCATTGATAGGGAAATGAACAAGCAATATCCAATCTTGATGAAATATTACATGAAAATTACACAAGTCTGAAATAAGAGCCTGTAGGTAAACTATATAAGCCATTCCTACAAATAAACATTTAAAAGTGTCATAAAAATTGGGCAGAGAACTTGAACAGGGAGTTCATCATGAATTACTGGACACACAAATGGAAAAGGAAAGTGAAGAGATGCTGACTGCCAATAGTCATCATGAAACACAAATGTTTAAAATGAGATGCCTGAAGATGGAGCTGGAGTTTAAGAGTAGAACTGGCAAGGCTCAGAGTTCAATCCCACCACAAACATTAATCAATGAAAACAACTGAACATGAAAGTAAGATATTATTCTTTAACTGCTAGAATCATTGACACAAGTAAATAAGCACAGAAATCAAGAGTTCTGAATGGAAATGAAGACTTAGAGAAAATAAGTTCTTATATTTGTAGGAATAATACAAAAGTTATTAAAAATAACATTGAAGACCTATTGGCTAATTTACAGAAAAGTTAAGCATGTATTTATCCTACTGTATGCTGTTTATATCTCTAGATTTTACCCAGAAAAGCACACAAATGTATGTCCATGAAATCCTTATAATAGTTTTATTCATGATACTGAAATACAAGAAACATACCCAAGGTCTCTCAACAGGAAAAATGGCAAATAACTCCAGTAATTTTCTATAACAGAATATTATGGAATATAAGAAAGGACCAAAATACTTATATGTCAATATGAAAGAATTACGAAAAAGCATTACACAAAAGAAAAAAGTCAAGGTCTACAGGTGCATGTTGTATGTTTAAATGAAATCAAAAGATGGGCAGCATTCTGACCACAGAAACCGGAACACTCTGGTTGTGCTTTGAAAAGGACTGTGAGTGTTTGTTCCAAGGTGAGTTTAATCCCATTTATTGTGATTGATCACATGCGCAGTTGATACGGGTGACTTTTTTTGTATGCAAATCAAACCTGAAAAACTGGAAGAATGGAGAGAGATGACTAGAGAAAGTGATGGAATGGAACCAAACCAAAGGTGAGCTGTGGCAATGGACTAAATGCTCATGTTTGGAGACTGGAAAATGTGTTTCACAAGTCATAGTAACAGAACTGGTCCTTTCTGAAAGCAAACCCATATCTTTCAAGTTAGCTCACCACTACATCCAGTAAACAATTAACAACCAACTTCAAAACCAATTTTCTTTATATGTGTGCAGTACAGAATCCAAAGCAACTGATTGTGTTTAATGCTGAAATTTGAAAAGTCAGATTCCTAGTTGAATGTAGGGGCAGAATACATGATTATTTCAAGGTCTGAGATTGTACACAGCAGGCACTGTGTCCTCTCTCTCAAGTATCAGTGCACAATAACTTCCTCCTACATCCCAGCATGCTGCAGAAAGTTTCCTCAAGATCATGAATTCAAAAGTCCTATTAAGAAGCTTCTAGAAACATTCTCTTCTAAAAATTAAAATTTCAGCCACAGCAGTGGGCTCTATCTACCCTTCCTTCCTCACTCTAAGGAAATGCTTAAGAACTTAATGGTGAGGAAGCTATGCACAGAGAGGTTCAGTGTTTGAGAGGAAACACCCAGCTTAATTATTTGCAGGTTAGGCAGTTATGTTCATCATTCACTCCTCAGCAATTAATGTAGAAAAATTAAGGCAGGTTTATTCAAAGGAGGTGAGTTAATGACTAGATGTGACATTAAGGTGTTCATCACTTTAACACCAACAGACTACCTATTTCTTGAAGGTGTTTTATTTTCTATTTACAATTAAATGACCCCCCCCCACACACACACATACACACTAAGATCCTTAATCAGTTTTGAAGACATTAACTGTAGAGCCACTCATTTTTACCAAAAAATTCTAAATTAATTCATCTGGTTTTTAATCACTTAGCAAGAGGGACTGAGGACATTTATACAGTAGCATCTAAATGGGGTTACATTACATTCATAGACATTTGCTGTGCTTCATTCACAGCATTAATTTTGACTTCTATCTCTCCAGTCTTTTTATTTGGGGTGGTAGCTAAGTTACAGTTTGGGTTTGGTTTGGTTTTCAATATACAGAAATCATTAAAGGGAAGAGCCTTCAAGGGAGACTAAATTTGACTCTCTTGAGTTCTCCTGAGATATAGCTTATCTAATTTGCTCTTTGACTACACATGTGCCAATTTCAAAAAAAAAAAAAAAAAAAAACTTGTCCTCAAACTTTACCTTAGCCATCTGTCTTCTGCCATTGGATGCAAGACCAGGGACAAATCTTGTGCTATGTCAATTGGTCTATCTGCTAACTCTTTTGACCATCAGACCTTATCCTTAGCTACTGCATGGGGGTGTATATATGGCTGATTTGTATTGCTTTGATAGAGGCAAAGGGACAAAAGAGAGCAGGTGTGGAGTTCTGAGCCATGTATGTAATCTCTATGACTTCATGAAGGACAAGATGACCTTAGTGCTGGATTAGGACAGAGAACAACTGTCAGGCTCTCAGAGTCTAAAAACATGAAGATCACTGGCTGAAACCAGAAGTGACACATATACAAGTTCTTTTTTTATTTTGTGTATATGGTTTATATGTGTGTCTACATTCATATATGTGTGTTCATATGATATGGGTGCATATGTATGCATACATGTGGAAGCCAGAGGTCAATGTCAAAGGTCTTCCTCAGTCAATGTCCAGTTTATCCTTTTGGGCCTTTTATTGAATCTGCAGTTCATCAGTTCAACTAGGTTGACTGGATAGTGCATTCCACAGATCCACCTGTATCTGGCTCCCCATAGCCGGGATTACACATGGCACCATGACCTACATCTGTATGGATGATGAAGAGCAAATACAGGTCTTCCTGCTTGAGTGGCATTGCAAGCACTTCACAGAGAGAGATACTTCCCCAGCCCACAAGTTCTTAATATGGCTAATTCATGCAATGTATTTATTAGCTGTGCACAATATGTCAGTATCCATCCCAGAAGCTGGAACACTATAGGACAAAAAAAAAAAAAAAGACAGACATCCCTTTTCTGTCAGGGTAACACACTTCCATGAACCCCTCAAGGATTTCTAGGAGGGAAAGTAAAAAGTAGATAAATGGCTCCAAGCTCATGGGTAAGAACCAAGGGTGCCTCAGACAATTACTATATGGATGTATAACACTTGGGGAAAATAGAAATGTTCAACCAGGTCCTTGTCTGCTTTGTGTGCAAAAATCAACCACTAAACAGTATTTTACTCCATAGATGGTGTTCAGAACTTTACCAGCATGGGAAGTCTTAGATGCGAAATCCAGAAGTCAGACTGCTTCCAAACAAAGAAGTGGTGATCTGACTTAGAAGAACTGTATCAATAAGACTTTGATTTATACATTTGCTAATGTTAATTCCTGATACTCAGAAATAAATACAAGTGTGCCTTTTGAGTATGTGTGCCTGGTTGCTTTCCATCCTTGCACTTCAATGGTAATGTCAATAGCATTTAACTGTGGTACTCTCTCAATAAAGAAAAATTTGATAGCAGACAGAAGTTGAACAGTCCTAATCTTATATTTATCTGATGAAGTCAACTTCTCAAGTCAGATTTCACAGATGACTCAACAATAGTGCATAGCAGATTCAAATCCAGCAGCCCCAAATGTAAGGCATCCACTCCTGATCTGTGAGATGGGAGTCTGCTTCCTCAGTTGAGAGTCAAGGTTATTCCCCATAGTAAGACCAAGACAACTCCTTTTTGGTGTTCATGATATTCACAGTTTCTGTTGACATCCTGTGGTATCTGCTCCAGGGGTCAGGCTGCAACTTTCGATTCACACCATTTGATTAAAAAAAATCAGAGCTGTGTTACCCTTAGAAATAGGCTGCAGTAAAAATAGATCAAACCATCCAATGTCTCCAGAAACTCACAGGTTATTGTCTCTTTATCCAATTTCTTTAGACGTGTAAAGGCAGGGAGGGCTCTAGGTCTCTGAAGAAATTGTACAGCTAAGAGTAGATTTAATAAAAATCAACTTTTTCTCCTGCATAATAACAGTAGCTTGTAAAATCTGAATGCACAAAGCATTTAAGGTTGCAACAACCTCAGTGAAAGAAAGGCATTGGAACCCATACATACCTTTCCATAATTAGACTTTGTTCTAGCTGTCACAGGGAACATCGTGGCATTCTGAAACACCAACAGCATTCAAATTTTGGAGTGATGCTAAAAAGGAAGGTGTATTCCACATTCAAGCAAGCTGATGAGTTTGAAGAAATATCCCCCAAAGAAGGAATGCCATTCAAAGTGTTATTTAACCTCAATGGCTTCTCTGGGGTTACATCTACCTCTTAGGCATCTCCGACTGCAGGAAAGAGACACAGGCTGCACATTAAATATCTCCAAAGACCTTTTTGGAGAGAGATTAATGTGAGTGGTCATTAAAATCTGTGTCAGGGCCTCGTAAACACAGGCACCGTGTGGAGTTTGCAGAGCAATCCATCAATCAGAAACAACCCTTGAGGGCCTTTCTAAAGGCAATGGGAGCCAAAGAAGGTCCTTGACCATATGACAGGCATATGGGAAAGGCTGTCTGTCTTATGGAGATGATGGCTTGGCAGCTTGAGAGGAAAAGCCATCTGTAGACAGAGCAATGGGTGAACCTTTCGAAGGCCTTCTGTAAGTAGGTGACTAGGGATATTAAATGATTACAGGAGGTCTTGAAAACATAAAGACCAGTATCAATGTCAAATGAAATATATGGGCTGGAGCAAGTAGGTCGGGCACTGAAGCAATCACATTCTAGAAATCAGAGAGGCAGTATTAGACTTCACAGTAGCTGTTGGGAGAAATGGCGGAAAAAATTGCAGAGACTGCAGGGCCGTTGTTTTCAACCTTCCTAATGCTGTGACCCTTTAAAACAGTCCTTATTTTTGTTGCTACTTCATAGCTGTTATATTTTCTACATTTGTTATAAATTGTATTGTAAATATGAGTGGTTTCTGATGGTCTTATATGACCCTATGGAAGGGTTGTTCAACCCCAAAAGGGATTGCAGCCCACATGTTGAGAATCACTGTGTTAGAGCAAAGTGGAAAGCAACCAAACTCCCAGGTTGTGATGGTGACTTGACTGTCAGCCTTGCAGGACCAAGAAACACCTGGGATACCAGCTCCTGGGTACATCTGTGAGGGAATTTCCAGACTGAGTTAGTTGGGAAGGGAAGACCAGCTTCAAATATGAGTAGCAACAATTCTTGAGTTGTTAGCCCAGACTGAATAAGATGAAGAAATCAAGCTGGTGGTCAATTCTCATCTCTCTGTATTCTGAGGGTGAATACAATGTGACCAGCTGCTTCCTGTTCCCATCCTTATGCCTTCCTCACTGTGATGGAGTTCCCACGCAAATCATGAGTCAAAATAAGTCCTTATTTAACTTGATCTTCTCAGGTAACTAACTAATACCAAGGATCTTAGAGAATGGATTCTAGTAGGACCACACAGAGGTCACATTGAAATCATCCCATGTCACTCCAAATCCCAATCATTGAATTCCCATACTCTCTCTAACCACAGACCTCAAAGCAGCTTCAGTAAACCTTATTTTAATATTCCACTACAACATGCTGTACTGAATCTCAGGCTAGGCAGAGCAAGTCAACTATGTGCAAAGCCACCTCTATCTACATATCCCAGGCACTCCAAAGGGAGGAAAAGACAGAGTGCTTTAGAATTGTGAACATTTTAAGGGAACAGTTCTATCAAGGCCACAAGAAGCACTGTGGATCTTTAAAAGCACCAGACATTAGCAATTGCTGAGAATTCTACCCCAGATACACACCAGAGACACAGAGGTATGAGGGGAAAGCTAATCTGGAAAGCAGTGAGCAAGCCTGATCCTTTTGAGTGAAGCCTGTTTCTTTTATTGCTGGATACCACAGATCACAAGGAGGGTTCAGTTAACAGTGCTGCTGCTGATACCCACTCTACCCTCTACAGTGTGACATTATCTTCCTGTTATATGTAATTTTTGTCTATTATCATATCATTGCTTTAAAGGATAAAGACCTAGATATTTATTGAAGTATTTACACTATATATTGTCCAGCCATGTACCAGGAGGATCTGGGATCAGTGTGTGTCAAGAGGCTAGGCTGGAAAGCATGATTTCCTGGTGATAACTTGAGATTTGATGTAGGCATTTGGAAGAAATCTTTCTTTAAAAGAAGATATCATAAAGAGGACAAGAAAGAAACAGTGATGGCCTAAGGAACAGATGACAACTATGCACAGAGAAGCACCTGGGACAATGCTGTAGAATTCAAGGAGTATTTTAAAAGACCCTCAGAAGTTATTGAAAATGTTCTTGAACCAGCCAGGTCAGGAGGAGCACAAAACCCTCGGGGCAGGACGGAGCACAGACTGATTCATACAAACTTCCATGCATCAGCTCAAACATGGCCTTCTTCACAACGCCTCAGGAGTTGGAGTCTTCCCCAGTGCTCAGGCTAGAGGTGAGCTGCAGCTTTCCCGTCACCCCTAACAACACTCTTAGTGACATTCATCTTCCATCCTCCCCAAAGACATTTTTCATTTTATCTTAGTCATAAAACTTTTTCATTTTCTGATAAGTGGAAATAACATACGATTCTCCATCTACTCCAAGTGCTACCTGATCGCACTCAGAAGCCAAATCGCTCTCCTTCATTGTCCTTCAAGAGTAGACTGATCACTAGAGCAAGCAGCCTATATGTATCTATTGTTTTGTAGCACACACTTCACTGTCAGGCCCTAGGGAAGGAAGAAGGAGAGGAAACAAACAAGGGAAGAGTCCTTAGATGCAAGCCAGCAGCATGTTAAATCAGATATGACCTACCTTTGCAATATGTCATTTCTGCATTTGTTTGCACATATTAGAAAAGGACAGATTTTCCTGGTGATGGTTCATCTTGAGCCTGATGACAGAAACCCAGGGATTGAAACCAATACAGTTCAATGATTCACAGAGCTCTCTGACTTTTAAAAACCCATTTTGTTTTGAGAAGGCGAAGCTCAATTCTTTCCCAGTGTGTCTTGCAAACACTTCTGCTGGTGACTTTATCAAGCAAATGCAATTACTTTCCTGGAACAGTATTCTGAGGACAGACACCACATCTAAATCACCTCCATATTTCTGGCTTGGCACAGTCAGGGTAGAGTAGGCACCCACTAAATACTTAAGCAGGCACCCAGTGAAAGAATAAATGAATAAACCTGGCAAGTGGATAATGTCCCAGTTTAATAGGCCACCAATGGCTACTTGGGAGATTCAACAACATGTGCTATTGGATTGCACTCTGCCAAAGGACTCATCTGTGTGCTCCACAATTATTTCTAAATGGTGTATGTACGATAGTAAGAGCCATGATGTGAGCCTCACAGCATGCCAGATTGTGGGCTATTAGCTCATTTAATACTCACAACAACCCTGTAGATGCTATCATTATCTTCATTTTATAGAGGAGGGAACAGACGCTAAGAGAAAGACTAACTTGTTCAAGGTTATTTCATGAAACTGATTTCGAAATTCCAGAGACACCAAACTGCAAATCTTGTACTGGAAGCCACTGTGATATGTGCATATCCAGAAGGAATGGGGAAGACTGCATTTCCTTTTCTGGTGTGTGATACTTTGTAGATGGATTTTATAGGGCAGAACTTGGAGAAGTCAGTCTGAAGGTGTCCAATCCAAATAGTTTAGTTTATTGTCTCCCATTAACTTAGTAGGTGGCTGAATAAATTGGTTACATTTTTGGATTTCAGGTTTATTACTTGCAAAAAAGGAGATAGAATTCTAAAATCTCTTTTCCATATATAAATAATAAGTCACATATTCTCTCCCATCAGCTTTTGAATCTCAGTTACATCTCCTGTCACCATCCCTTGCAAATGCAGACATGTTTTTCCGTTTCCCAAAAGAAGACAACAGGGAGAAAAAATGGGGCTAAGTGGAGTATGAAAATGAACAGGAAAGGATTGTTAACTGAGTTTGACGTTTGAGGTGACATTGCTAATTCTACTGCCTCTTCTGTCTTTATGAAATGCAAGGAATGACAGAATATCTGTCAAGGAGTGGCAGAATTCCCTGTCTTATCACAGATTTGTGCAAATTTAAAAGCTATGCAGAAGGTCATTGAACAAGAAGGGAAAACGAAGGATAATGTATGCCAGGTAATAATTGGAGCCCCAAAGAAGTTCAGTGAGTTTCTAAGATACAAAGGAAGGGACTAAGGAACCAGAAATTAAAAGCCACTGGGATAGGTTGGGTATTACTGAGCTTATGTGTATGTGTGAGGTCCCGGGATGCTGCCCTGGGATACTGCCCTGGTGTGCATGGACCCCCACCACAGTCACTCCTCCAATTTAAAAGGATAGAACTCCCCAAACAAGATGAGGCAGAAGGTTTGTTCAAGCAATTGGAAAGTCTAGTTTCTCATTCCTAGCCATACACATGCTCACAGTGATAGGGTTAACGTGTATGGAACACCTTCCCCCACCCCACCAAAGAAACCTACCAAAATAATATAAAAGTAACAATCACTCAGAGAAGAAGGTGCAAGGTCTCCCCTCTGGCTTATTAGAATTTTGTCATAAATTGTGAAAGGATCCCTGCACTCTGCACTTACCCATGAGGCATGAGACTCAGTTGATTATCAGCAACCTCAATACCTGCATATGTTGCACAAAGTGTGTGTGTGTGTGTGTGTGTGTGTGTGTGTGTGTGTGTGTGTGTTTCTTAAGTTGAGCTAAGAGGAGTTTAACAGAGGTACAAACTGTGTGTCAGGTTCTTCTTCAGAAGCTCATAATCTCATTAGTCAAAAGAAACATTAAAAACATGAAAGAACAGAGAACTGGAGTCTCAAAAGCTTCCTGTGTAAGATTTCCAGAATTGTAGCACTGCATCTCACAACAAGTAGATGTTCAAAGAAACACTGAATGGAATTGAAGTGCCGTGGAAGCCAGCAGCATACTAACCCCAAGAGCTGAAGATAAGAGGGTACACTGGTCCAGAAAGCTTCCACAGAGATGGTGAGCTGACCTTAGGCCTCTACAATGATCAGAGTCACAGACCAGTTGATCTTGAAGATATGCAGGCAAATATCTTCTGAGGCATACAGTGTTTTTAGAACTTTGGTCAATGAAACTACACCATTTCACCTTTCACTTGACATCTAAATTATATCTGACTTGGGATAGCTCAGGTGTAAAATGCTGTGAAAATGATTGATTGGACTTTGAGAATCGGGTGGCAAAATGCAGAGGCAGTTACAAACACCTTTTGGTTAGAAGACTTCTCAGACAAATTTTTTTGTTGATGCTCAGTAAACGGTTTCCATTGACTAGAGGAATGAACAAGCTGTTCCTTCCAGAACATAGTTCTAGAGAGAGGTGACAGGGAAGCTAGAAGCTAACTTTTTAAGTGTCTCCTTCTATATGTGACCAGTGAGGTCTCTGGAGCCCTCAGAGTTAACCACAGTGCTGATTTGATCAGAATTACAGAAAAGCAAGGTTTCCCACCTCACAAGACCTGCTCAGATGGACCTTTTAACGGCAATTCTGCTTTCTTAATTTCATCAGCTGGGTAGTATCATTAAACATCTAAGATCGGCTAGGAAGTGGACTCCAAAATATTCCCTTTATTCAATCTACAACAATTACCGTATTTGTGAAATGGGAATAACAGAGCTGTTAGGAGGAACAATTATTAAAAGTGATTATGAAGAACTTTGCAATATAAATGCTTGTTAAAACTGAGAAGCACTCTATAAACTCTTACCAATTCCCCCCAGAGTTTAAAACCCCCATTTGTAGAATTATCACAGGCTTGCCTAGACAGCAAGTATTTTGAAGTGTATGCTTCACCATTTAAATCTGTCATCTTGCAAAGTAGCTCATTATTTCAGAAATATGAGCATTTTAAAGGTGCTGCTGCAGTTCTCAATCACAAGTTTTCACTGCCTTTATTCTAAATAAGCCACCTTGAAATTGGTCTCCGAATCCACATCTTTTCACTTCAGCCTTAAGCTGCAGTTATATGCATGTGCATGTGTGTACACTTTTAATGTGATATCTATGTGGTGTCTGTTTGAATTATCCCCATTAAAACGCTCTTTCCCCTTTAGAATTCCCATTTGGTGAAACAATAAATGGAAGAAATCATTTTCTCTGGTACACTTCATTGGAATGAGCTTTAGTGAGAAGTTAACTCAGCTAATTTGTTTGCTTTGCATAATTATTATAATCAGCCACTAAGTACTACCACTGAGTAAGTACTTACATCCTACAAGAATATTACACCACTTTTTATATGGTCTTCTTTTAATCCAAATAACATTCTTACTCTTTTTTTTATTCCTTCCTTCCCTATAATCACAAGAAGATACTGAGAACAGGAGAACTGGGTCCAGTTAAAAAATTAAAACCACCAATAAATACACTTTGATTTCCCTGTGAGTGCATGGTCATGAGATGAATCCATACAGGAATGTGATGTAGACAGGGTCTCCAAGGCAACATGACATCATCTTCAAGTGCTTTGACGCGATATTCAAATTGCCTAAGTATAACACTTGTTCTAAAATGCACTGCACAATCTTCAAATTTCCCCTAATTTCTCTGACTCTTAATTGCCACAGCTGTACAATGGAGGCAATCATAGTTCAAGTCCATTTCTGCTGTAATATCTAAATGAGGTAAGGGACACACAGGACTTGGCAAAGTGCTTGGATATGTAAGAAGTAGTTATCTGATGCAAGTAGGAATGGTACAGATTCAACTCACAGATCAGAGGCAACCAGTCCTTGGGAGAAAACACTCGCTCAGGTCCAGTTTCAGTATGAAGCCACCTGAAGAATAGCAAGCTGTACTCTGATGTCTACACCCAACTGTTATCCCCATGGAAAGTAGGGGGAACACGGGTGACTATTCAGCATGCAGAGATCCTGAGTCCCCCCAGCTTCACTGTGTGCATCTGACTTTACTTTATCTATACACGGTTCTATTGCTGTACAGTGAGTTTTAATTCTACAAATGTGCAATAGGGAAAATAACCACTTTTCTAGGTTCCTTGCATAATCAATGGAAAGAATGTGTGCGGGGCTTTGCATACTGAGAGAGTACTCTAGCCCCCAACCTTAAGATGCCCTGACTTATGTGAACTGTTAATTTGGGAAAGATTTCTCAACCGTCTTAGCCAATGTTTTTATTATGAAGACTATATCAGAATGTTAAATACATATGGCTGTGTCTATGTAACTACAGACCAGATCTATTTTCAAGTCATTCATGTCTGCAACTGGCAACATGCACAGCTTCCTAGAGCCAACAGTCTTAAAAGTAGTTATCCTAAGCCTTGTCCTCTAAGATCACAGTGTGACACAGAGTGTGCAGGACCCTGACCCAAAAGACCCCTGCCTGCTGCTTTCCCTGCAGAGGTTTGACATGGAGAAGAGAGACCTCCTGTCGGTATGTGTGCCAGATAGACAGAAACTTTCAGGAGAACTCTCTTGTTGCTATTGGGGCTGAATAGATTCTTTAAACAGAGCAGAGCATTTGAAATGTTGGAATATCCACACAAGGCATAGCTCCTATTTGCCATTCACTTATCTCATTGTTGAATGCCCTCTCCAGAATGCTTGCCTCTGGCTGTTCCAAGGATGAGTGTTCTGGCTCTGAGGATAAAAAAAGAACTAATCCATCATCTTATTCAGCCAGTACTTATGACGTTTCTTGTACGTGTGCGGAGCTTTGCAAGACACTGGGGACATATATTAGTGAGCAAAATCAAAAGATGCCCTGACTTATGTAAACTGTTAATTTGGGAACGATTTCTCAACTGTCTTAGCCAATGTTTTTATTATGAAGACTATATCAGAGGAGAAACCATAGTCCCAATTTCAATATTTCTTAAAGTTTATATTTTCATGGGAGAAATAAATTGTAGGCTAAGTTGTAATCAAATATAAAAATAACTGTACAACAATAAGAAAGGATAGTATGCCATGGTGACCTAACTCAGGGTGAAAAGTCACAGAAAGCTGCTTAGAGGAAAAGAAACTCTACCAGAGACCCTAACGCTGTATAAACCCAAATACAGGGTGAAGAAGAAACTTTTTTGAGAAAAATGTGCAAAAGTCTCTGATATAAGAGCAACACACATTTTCAAGGACCTGAAAGAAGGCAATGTGGCTGAAGGATAACAGAGGTGGGAAGAAGGGAGAGGAAGTCCAGCTAGAACAATGGACTGTTGCTTAAGGCCCTATGAGGCCCCTGTAGGCACACTGAAAGTATGGAAAATACTGAAGGATCCCATAAGGATGAGTAGACCATTCAATTTGTGTCTGAAAAGACCGTTCTACATATTGATTACTTGGAGTGACACTAGGCATGAAAGGAACATAGAAAATTAAGAGAGGAGCCCAAGTTAGAGCCATTGTTATGTTAAAAAAGATACTGCAGGAGGGAGAGATACTTTCTTGAGTAGTGTAGCTGCTAGCAAGATAGTGGTGTTCCTGTAAATAATTCATACCAATGGCCCCTTCAACAGCTCTACTGAACCCCATTGAACCCTATTGAAGAAGCTTTGTAAGACATTGGGAATGTATATTAATGAGCAAAACCAAAATACATCATATACATGTATGAAAGTGTCATAATGGATTCATTATGTGTAATGATACATAACTAATACATGCTGATAAAAATCCAAATGGATCAATATGGTGCTGAGGGGAAAATTAGGTGAGAATTTTTTAGGTGTTAGGAAATCCTGACTTTATTTTCTGAGTGGCTTTAAGAAAGAAGAGATCATCAATGAGAATCATATTTTTGGTTTGCTCACCTAAGTCAGTGTTAATATGACATTCACTGAAACAGGTGACTGTGGCAGGGACCCAGAGAAAGGATGAATTTAACCTCTGAATTGAAGCACTTTAGATGTCTGTTAGATCTCTGCATGGAGATGTCCAGAGAGTGAACTAGTGTTTAGGGGAAAGTAACAGACAGATGTGAAGACCTGGAAGTGTTGATGGCTGACTGTGCCTCCAAAATTACAATTTTCTATTGTGATCCTAAGAAATTTCAACAAAAATCACCAGTTAAAGCACTAATCTTATATACATCAGAAGAAAACTTTACTTCGAAACAGGATCACAGAAGGTATAATGAGTTATGTTGAGGCCATGCTGAGGTTGTAGGAGGTTCTAATCTATCCAAAAAAATGAGGGTCCTTGTGAAACCAGAAGACGAAGACATAGACAGATGAGGACAGAGCACAGTCTGATGAGGAAAGCCAGTCTTGAGCCATGGCAGCTGCATGTCAGCAAGGTCTTGGAGCTACCAAAGGTTGACATAGCCAGGGAGGATCCTCCCCAAGGGACATCAGCCCATCCCAGCAGATAACAGGATTTAAAATGGCCAGAGTGTGAGGGAATAAATATGTTCCTGTTGTTTAAAGTGACACTGTTTGCTGAAATTTACTAGAGCATTTTAAAAAAACTATGACAGGAAGTCATTGGCTAATTGATGGTCACTGAAACCAATGTGGAGGCATAATCACTCACGGGGACAACACAGAGCAGTGGGGGAGGATGCAAATAGGAGAAGCATTAAGATTTATAGTCCTGGTTGAGAGCATGAAATAACAAAGGAGAAGAGAAAGAGCCGATGATTTCCCAAAGATGCTCATATGAAGATGCAAAGGAAGTTACATGGAGTTTCACTCAGGGGTTCAGCAACATGGTCTTCAAATCTCTGAGCACTACAGCCAGGAGAAGAGCATCAGAAAGCCACATCTACTACCAACAAGCCTCCCCTGTTTTCCCTTAACTTGTTAGGGTATGAGATGCATCTCACATCAGGCCTAATGAGATGCATCTCACATTAGGCAAACCAACCTAACTATAGTCCTTAAATCAGTGGTTCTCAACTTTCCTAATGCTGTGCATAATGCTTTAATGCTTTAATGTTGTAGTGACCCCAACCAGATTATTTTCATTGCTACTTCATAACTGTAATTTTGCTACTGTTATGAATTGTAATGTAAATATTTTTGGCATTAGAGATTTTCCAAAGGAATCAGGACCACAGGTTGAGAAAAACTGCCTTAAAAGGACTTTGCTCTCAATAACAAATTTAAAAATAGGGTGGTAGGTGTTAAAGTTTCAAACCCAAAGTTAGCTTGGGGAATAAACATTTTTGTCATTTTATTAGTTATGAACATTATAAATTATTCTTACTGGTTATTAAACTGAGAATACCTGTAGGCAAAAAAGTGGGGGTTATCAGCCCTTTCAAATTAGAAATAGTCTCAAATTAAAATAAAAAAAGAAACATACCCTGGGCTTACTTTTACAGACTTCTGGCTTATTTTGTCCAGAGGAGAACCCAAATAATTGGTAAATTTTAAATTTTCCATGGGAGCTTTCAGTATATGGTAGAGAATAAGACCCAGGAGAAGAAAGCTGTGCTCCAAACTCAGTGCCTCCTCTTCGGTTTCTCATCAACAGATTAGCTCTCTAATCTATTTACAGACATGGTGAGCTGACCCTCTTTCCTCTCCTCATAGTAAATCCAGGCTCTATGTGTGTACACCCGTATCATTTGTATGCCTGCTTGCTTATGTGATTATGTCTGCTTACAAGTGTATATTGTATGGGTTCACTCATCTATTGATTTATTCAGCAAACATTTATTAAGCATCTATAGGACCCTAGTATTTGGCAAAGCATTAAAAATGAGATTTAAGCCTTCACTCTATAAAATTCAGTCTGGGGTGGGAGAGATGAAAGTAGGCTGTGATACTGTATGATGGTAAATCTCTAATCAGGAATAAGCACAGAGTGTTATGGAAATGCTGAGGTCCTAAATCTGCTAAGAGGGTCAAGGAAGGATTAATAGATAAAGCAGTGTATGACGGTTTGTTTAGGTTTTATCTTTTCTTTCTTTTTTTTTAATTCAGAAACAGGTAGTTGGGTACAAAGAAAAAGGACTTGTAGCAGAGAAAACTTCATGAACAAAGCAGTTGCTGTTTATTTGTAGCCTTTTTGCTTGCTCCATAGTTAGGGCTCCATACAACCAGCTCCCACTGTCTCACAGAGTGCAGGCAGGACATGAGCCTACTTTGGTGCAGACAAGTACAGTCATGAATTACTTTGCCTCTCAGTGGAGCTGGGTTTTCATTTTGTAGACTGGTGCTCTTGAAACTTGGGGTAAGCCTTGGTCTACTCTGACTACAATGGAACACCCTACAAACTGTGTGTTAACCAAAGGCATCTACTCCTCACAATTCTGAGAAAACTTGAAGTCCATAAACAAGGTCCTTGTCTATTCTGTTCCATGTGAAGGCACTCTTCCTGGAACACAAGTATCCAGCCAACATCTAGCTATGTACTTCTGAGAGAGAGAGAGAGAGAGAGAGAGAGAGAGAGACAAAGAATTTTAGTCTTTTCTTTTTACTACTCGGACACTAGTCTCCACGTGGGATCTCCTCCATAATGACTTCCTTTAAATCTACTTGCCTCCCAAACATGTCTTCTTGAAACATTATCACATTAAAGTCTATAGTATATATATACCATTATATAACCCAAGTAGGCCTCATCCTCCTGTCTCAATATCCTGAGTTTCTAGAACTATAGGCGTGTACCACCACACCTAGGTCAACATATACATTTTGAAGAAATATAAACAATTAAGCTATAAGTGCACATGCAAATCCTATTGTATTTGCATGATAAGCATATATGCAAACTCATATACAGTAGCTACCATGTGAAGTCTGAAACAGCATTTTAACAGATTCTTAAGTGATGCAAGCACTGCTAAGTAGCAGAATTCACAACCAGAGAAGGGAGGCAACACCAGAAAATTCAGAATCTTCTATAACTTTTAAATCTTCAAAATGAATAAAAGGAAAATGTAAGAACTCAAAGAATGTATATAGTCAAAGCCTAGTTCTTGAGATTTTATTTACTTATTTTCATTTTATATTTATGATTGTTTGCCTGAGTGTATGTCTGTGCACCATGTATATGCAGTACCACAAAGACCAGAGGGAGTCATCAGATCCCCTGGCACAGGAGTTACGGAGAGTTGTAAGATGCCAGGTAGGTGCTGGGAATATGACTATGGTTCTCTAGAAGAGCAGCCAGTGCTCTTAACTACTGAAAAGTGTACTTCTTAATAATTGACCATATTCATTGGTATCTATTTGCTTAAGCACTTAAATATGAATTATGAACATAATGACATTTTACTACCAAATGTTTTTAAAATGGGATTTTTTTTCCTAAAGACCCACAGGCTCATTGCTATCTTCAGCAAAATATCCCCAGTAGTGGGCTTGGTATGTGCTCTAGAAAGGTAATCCTGCATGGGAAGTGAGAAGAGACAGAGATCTACAGATGTTGGTGTATGTGAATACGCATGTAGGGGAATGTAAATGCACTCACCTGCTCATGTATATTTATAGATTTACTGTTGCTGTGTGTTTGTGTGGGTTAAAGCACACTGCTGCCTCCCAGTTATCCAAACTCTCAGTTGACAGCTGTTTTCCTTGAGCAACTGGCTCCTCAGGATGTGAAATCTGTGGTTTCCCCTCTTGGAATGGAATTCATAGCTACCCCTGTCAAAGCATCCCCTGAGTGCTCAATTCTTCCTAACCTCAGTGTGAAGGGAAGGTGAAGAAAAGACAGTGGAGTTAGGATCGAAAACCCCCAAAGCAATAGTGATCTAGTCGGTCCCCAGGGGCCGGCCCAAGAAGAACAAATGCAAATGAGTCACATGGTAAGACAGACAAGCATATGGGTTCAGACAGACCTTGCCTGGCAGTTTAACACATTCATACTTTCTTGGGGTCACAGCAGGGATTGAGTTGCTTGAGTTTATGCAGAGAAAGAGCAGCATAAAATCAGGAACAATTTATCACACAGCCATAGCCAACACCCAGTCTTTCCTGTGGTATATAGAGAATCAACTTGCCTTGTTTAGTAATCCATAGTCTGGCCATAGTCCCAGAGAACAAATTCAGGAATTAAAATGTGTTGCTTAAATATTGTTAAAGTGAGACTGACTCTGAAAGGTGAAAACTCTATTGACATGGCACATCGTAGCACATTGCAGGCAGAGTCCTGGGTGGGGATTTAGAGGAGCCTACTTTTGATGACTCATTACCTTTAAGGCCAGTTCTGTGCAGAATTCTATATGGGCCCACTATCCAACATACAGTGGACTCAAGTGTGATTAAATACAGCCTTGCAAACAAGATGGACATGGGCTCAAGTTTCACTTTGCCATTTCTAGGTAAAAGACTTAGCAAGCCACTTGCATGAGTTACTTTGGATTTCCAGGAAAGAGAGAAAGAATGAGAGAGTGAGAGTGAACAAAAGAGCAAGAGAGTTAGAGCAAGAGAGCTAGAGAGAAAGCAAGCAAGAGAGAGAGTGAGAGAGAGAGGACTAAAAGGACCTTACCCAAGGAAGAATTTACATTGGCATCCAGTGACAGGAGAGTCCATAATAGTGGAGCAGTAGGAGGCAAGACTAGGAAGCTGAGAGATCACATCTCTAACCACACATACAGAGAAAGAGAACAAGCTGGTGGTGGGACCATGCTACAAACCCTCAAAGTCTACCTACCATGGTGTACTCCTCCACCAAGGTTCCACCTCCTAAACATTCACAACCTCTTCAAATAGCACTGCCAACTAAGGACCAAGTACTCAAATACATAAGCCTATGATAGATGTTTCCCTTTTAAACCATCAAAACCTTCAATCTCCAAATCACTTTTGGACTCATCAGTAGATTAATAAACACTTGGTGTATTGTCCTATTTTAAAAATCGGTTAAGTTTTTTTTTTTTTTTTGAGAGTTCACTTATTCACTGAAAAATTCATTGCATCTTTCTTGGAGGGAATCCAAAGAAAGAATGATACACACACACACATGTGCACACACACACACACACACACACACACACACACACACACATATTTGACATCTCATATTCTTTCAATTTCATATTTTAGGGCAAGATAGAAGAGACACAGTACCTGGGCTGATAACTTACTGCAAACCCTTCCTGTAGCTTATTGTTTTGATATAGTCACAAAGACTTGCTCCCCCTAGCTGTTGGGAAGGTCAGCTGAATGTTCTCCATTAAGCCCTGAGTTTTGTGGGCTGTCACTCATAAATATTCTCACAGCTTTCACACACTGAATTGTCACAGGCTCCAGCCACATCCCTCTTTCACTGTGCAGGAGAACCATCCCATAAGTCCCAGAAAGATACGATACAGAGAGTTCTAGCAAGATTCCCTGTGAGGACTCTGGAGGGTGAAAATCATGGAAACAAGGGAAAGGAGGATATGCATGGCCTCTATGATACATTACTCTACATCAGACCATTCCTTCTTTCATGGCCAAGCTGAAATGGTGTTGCAGAGGGTTCTACATGGATGCCTTTGTTCATGGACCCTGCTTCTCCCTTAACTGCCATGGCCATTTGAAGAAATCTCTGCTTCCTACTGCCCACTTTTCAGTGTATGCTCTCATGAGCTGGGAGGAGGCACATTTAATATAACTTTTTTTTTTATTCTTTATCCATGGGAACAGTTCAGGGATGCTGGCCCAAGTGAGATAGGCTATCAAAGCAACTATTGGTCAGCTCATTGAGCACAAAACTCAGGCATTATTAAAGGGGCTACATGAGAAGTAATTGCATCCATGGGAGATTTCCTGTACTTTCAATTTAACCATGACCTGACCCAGAGACTGGCCTGTTTGATCATTATAATAAAAAGACACTTGGCTTTTTACTTGAAATAGATTTCGAATCTGAACATACAGTCATATGTCTAGAAAAGTATAACTTTCACAAGTTGAAAAAGACTAGAAATATTCTTTTAAAAACATATACACACCCTTGGAATTATTCATGAGAGCTACACTTTATATCTGTGATGGGACTGTGATGTGTAAGGAAGATTATTTTCTACAGAAACTTCATGATGGGTCCTCTTCTATGTGTCAGCATGCTTAAGCTTGGGCCTTAAAACCTTCTAATTCCAAGCGATAGTATCAAAAGTGCTGGGTTTCACTGTTATATTCTTACTGGATAATTGCATTTGCTGCCATTGGGAACTGTAGAAGTCAGAGCAAGAATGTTCTCAGATGGGGACAGATTTTTGACCCAAAGCGTATGCATGAGGCATTTAGAATACAGTGAGTAGCTCATTTAGAGATGGCTATTTCTGGTTAAACTCACTGACCTCAAGGCAAAGAGATTTCAGTTTTAGTTCTATACCTCAATTTTAACCTGGGATAAAAGACTAACTCAGTAGAAATAGGTACAAAATTCTTAAGAGCAAATTTGTATATTTGAAAGCCATATATATATATACTTAATGGAAACCCTAATATAAATATATATATATATATATATATATATATATATATATATATATATGCCATAAATATGCTTAATGGAAACCCTAAAAATCTTTTCTTTAACATTAGAAACAGTACAGGAATGTTCATTATTTCCATACTTATCTTTAAACAAGTGTAAAATGTGCAATTAGTGGGATGGTGTGTGTGTGATACAATTGCTGTGTGAGATAGAAATCAAGAAACATTCCTAATATTTTTTGAATGACACTTGCTATTTCACAAAACTCAAGACAATCTAGATGAAATGTATTGAAAAGCAAGACATTTTAACAAATTTGTGAAGTTATCAGTAAAATAAAGTTTCTTATATTAAGAAAAATAATACTGTCATCAGAAGACATAGTAGATGAAAAAGTCAAATCTAAAATGTCAAATCCACCAAAGAAAAGCCTTTAAAATCAGCCACTTTTATAAACCATAAGAAGTTAAATTTAAAATGATGAGAAATGTAGTATAATGGGTTTAATCTCATGCCATGTTGCACACATGCCAAGTGAAAGCTCAGTTTTAAAACCTGCATGAAATTTCCCCAAATTAATATTTAACTTTTATTTGATTCAAATAAACATCCATTCAATATTGATGTATATGCTAAATTTTTATAAGAATATATATGTGTCTATATATACATATATACATATAATCATATGTACAATCATAGAAAATGCTATAAAGCCCAGCAATGAAAAGACTTATAAGCCTTAACAGATGATATTTAAAAATATATAGGTATATACAAATATATATGTATATACATTATTCACATATATACATATATATGTATACATACATACATATGCATGCAAAAAATAGTGCAAAAAGAGATCATGAATTTGAAATAGAACATGGTGGGGTATATTGGACAGTTTGACTGGATGGAAGGGAAGGGAGAGTTGTAATGATGGTAGAATTTCACAAATAAAATAAAATTGAGAAGTTAAAGTTAAAATAGTTTAGTATCATATTAAAGTTAATTCATGAGAAATTTGAGATAACTTACTCTGAGATAACTGGATATTTTTTAAGGGGAATAATCAATGTTTTATGTCCTATATTTCATTCCTCATGTTACCCAGTTAACAACCAATAAAGCCATATAAGAAATATATATGCATAATATAGACATAGATGATTATCAAAATTCTGAAGTCATAAATGTTTTTGTTTGTATGAAAACAGAAGCTAAAAGGTAAAATATTGATCAATATTAACACTTAAAACTTAAATTTTCTCTATTGCCATACAAAATGAGTCAAAAAGTACTGAGTAAATTCCCATACATCACAAAACAGAAAATTCTCTTAATATAAAAGAAGTGCATGACATTAAGTATGAAGTAGATAAGAGCCTTAGACAACTGATATAAGCATCTATAGAGATATATAAACTAGATAAAGACAGAGACAAGTATAGTCAACTAAACTCATAGCCATGTAAAACAAAGCAAGCTATCATTTTTCATTTAGTAGATAAATATAAATTATAGTCAACTTTGGATACCAACTTAGATAACTATCAATGCAATGTAGCAGGCAAATGGATCAAGGTAAAGGACACTTGAGCCTGTATATGTGAAGAGGCATTTGGGGGAGGGAGCACACCCTCGGGGTCTTTGTGGGAGTGAGCACACACTCATTCACCAGAAAACACTCAAAACTTACACAAGAAATTACTACCTGGAATCTCACTGCACCAAGGTAGACAGGATGGATAGCATTTGCTTGATATTTTGAACCACTCCTTTCCCATCTTCCATGTTGCTTAAAAGAAAATAATGCCCTCAATCCTTCCCCCAACTCTTCCATAAGCTTCCCCAAGCTCTGTCCAATATTTGGCTGTGGATCTCTGTATCTTTCAGTCAGTTGCTAGGTGGAGTCTCTCACAGACAGCAATGCTAGACTCCCGTCTGCAGGCATAACAGAGTATCATAGTGGAATGGATTGGTGCTTGCTCATGGGATGGGTCCCAAATTGGGCTTGTTATTTTCCCTCAGTCTGTGCTCCATCTTTGTCCCTGAAATTCTGTAGACAGCATAAAATTTCGGTGGGTTAGTGTCCTCATTCTTCTACTGGGGTTCCTGCCTGGGTATAGGAGGTGGCTTCTTCAGGTTCCATATCCCCACTGCTATGGGTCTTGGCTAAGGTCATATCCACTGACTCCTGGAAGCCTCCACCATCTCAGGTCTCTGGTCCTCAAGATTCCACCCACTTCCTACCCCTGCCAGCTGCAGATTCCCATTCCTTTTCTTGTCCTCTTGCCCTCTCCCCTGTCTCTCCCCACACCTGATCCTGACTTCTATCCTCCATTTCCATTGGATTGGGGGCACCAAAGAGGTTAGGGACTCCATAAGAAGACCATCAGGATCAATTCACCTGGACCCGTTGGGAAACTCAAAGATTAAACCATCAACCAAAGAGCATACACCCCTCCCCCCACACCTATGTAGCATGTATGCAGCATGGTTTTCATGTAGGTCCCCAAACAACTGGAGTGGAGGCTGTTCCTGAAGCGTTGCCTGTCTGTGAAATATATTTCCTTAACTGGGCTGCCTTGTCTGTCCTCTGTGGGAGATGATGGAGCTAGCTCTGTAGAGAATTAATGTATCAGGGTGCAGAGGTAGCCAGGATGAGGGACTACACTTGAGACTCCATCTCAAAGGAGAAGGTGGATGGAGGAGGGACTACGTAAGGGGGGACCTGGAGAGGGTGCAGCAATAAGGATGTAAAGTGAATTTTAAAGATGAGAGAAAAAGAAAGAAAATAATACAAATGGCATCATAATTCAGACCTATTCTCATTTTTCTTCATTCATGTTTGTCTTGCATGTTATTGGAATTTGCATGTGACTTATCATAAGCAGAGAACATGGAGCTACTGAAGACATGGATTGATGTCAGCATTGTCAAGGTCTACAGAAAATCATATCAAAAGCATATCCTGTCACCTATTTATTTCAGTAATGACTCTTGCTAAATTTTTGCTAAATTTGACTTGTATGATGAATACTCCATGTTCATCATTTTTGTGTCTTTTTAGCATATTCTGACAAATAAGAACATATGTCAGGAAGTAGTGCTATATTATTTTTTATATTACATTTACTTAATAACCTCTGTGTGTGTCTCTGTTTCTGTCTGAAGTGTAAACTTAAGGGTTCTTTGGAAAGTCAGTTGGATGGTGTTTTGCTGAGGCACACACATGAAGTAACATACAGCTGAAGCAGACACAGGTGAAAGGATGTTCTGCTAAAGCAAGCATGTGAAAGGACACATGATGAAGGATTCTTTGTTAATAGCATGCATGTATTGGTCTGTCTTACATTGCATAGGTGAGCTGGATTTGTCAGGACTCCATAAAGAGAAACTCACCAAAAACTTCTGGTGGTATGCTGCAGTTTCTTCCTGCTTCAGCAGACTCTGGCCGATTGGCACAGTGATTTCAGCTGAAACAGATCCCACATGCTGAGGCAAGACCTGGAGAGGACACATGATGTTTGGAGGATATAAATAGAACTTGAGGGACAGTGACAGGACCAGAGAGAGCTTGGCTTGCTTATAGAGCTGACAACTCTTCGGGATCTCATGTCTTCACTGATCTTCACTTCACTGAGAGAGGCACAGCCAAGAACTTCTCTGGCATTCCAGCTGGCCCTGGTCCTCCCTGCTGACTAGTGCCAAGGCTGAAGCCTGGCTGTCTCTGCTAGGTCATGCCACCACTGCTGATTCCTATTTGCTCCCCCGACTCTACCTAACTAGACTGTTGGTGTATCTGTAAAGTGTTTTTGAGTGGATTGAGCTGCTGTTGCTAACCTGTAAACAGAACTTCTGATTTCCAGACAACACAGATAGGAGTTTCTCCAAAAAATTTTCTAAACAGGTCCACTTCCCCCATATCTTTCTTTTCAGTGGTGGGTGGTGGGCTACAAGGGAGGTTAAAGCATTTAAGAACCACCATTAAAAATAAGGTTTAAAAAATTAAAGTTCTCTCTCTCCCTCCCTCCTTCTTCCGCTCACTCCCCCCCTCTCTGTGTATATGCACACACACACACACACACACACACACACACACACACCAATTCATATGCATATACTTTCCATGATGCATGTGCAGAGATTAAAGGAATAACCTCTGTAAATCATGTCTTTTTTCTACAATGTGATTCTGAGAGTCACAGGAATTGAACTCCAGTTGTCAAGCCGGAGAACAAGCATCCTTAATCACTGAGATATCTCACTAGCCAGGAAAGCTATCTATCTATCTATCTATCTATCTATCTATCTTAGAGAGAGTGTCTATCTATGTAACTTTATCTGACTTGGAACTTGAGATATATGTATCAGGCTGGATTTGAATGCAGAGAGATCCCACATGCCTCTGCCTCCTGAGTATCAGGATTAAAGGCATGTGCCCCTATGCCAAGCAATTAATTTTAATCTTAATATGGTGTTTAAAACATAAAATAGCAACAAAAGCCCTTTAGTTCCAAGGGCCATGCAGAAAGAATGACAAATGGCTTTAGAAATCATGAATGCAGCCTAGAGGTTGATCACAGCCACATGGGTGGACCTCAGTATGGCACAACCCCATGGGTGGACCTCAGTATGGCACAGCCATGAGGATTATGTGTCCTGAGAACTTTATGCTGCTATGGAGTTCTGCTATGTTTGCTGCCTTCAAAGCCCTCTTAATCTGAGAGTTATATGAAAACCTTAAGGGGGCCTCCAGTCCTTTCACTGGACAGCATCTCTGGCATTCACAGTACAAATGTTTGTCCTCTTTCAGTCATTGCTACTGGAGTAGATTAATGATTTTATCACCATCCTAGAAAGAACTTAAGGTAAATATGACTGATTTTTATATAAATGTTTAGATTTGTGATTCTTTTAAGATTCTTACAAGATTACATTTAAAGATAAATAATAAAATAATTACTTCTTTCTTTGTAACTGAAATTTTCTGCCTGCCAGTAAGAGAAACTGGCTGAGAAAACTATCCTGCTTGTTCACACTTTGTTAATCTATCACAAGTTGCTTGGTTGTGACAGACCCCCAATGGCGCATGCCTCAGTTTACCCACCACATGGATGGCATTCTACCATCCATATTTCCTCATACAGTTTCCATCTCTGACCAGGACTTAGATGTTCACCCTTTTCCTGATGATTTCACATACAATCCTTACATTCTAAGTTCAAAAATCTTTGCATAGATATATCTGAGGACTTTCAATCCTGGCTTGACTGCTCATTTTAACAAGACAATCATCCTAGTTTAATTATTGTAACTTGAAACATTTTAATTTCTGACAAGGCTCAGTTCTCCTTTCTACCTTTATTCCTCCAAAAGCTTTGGGTATCTCTCACCTCATTAAGTTTCCTGATCAGCTTTAAACATAATCTTCTAACAGTTAAACAGGAGTTTTCCCCTTTACTTTTATTTTACCTGGATCTATATTTTGCCTCTATATATATAGTTCATGTGCTTGCAGTACTTACTGGGGCCAGAAGAGGGCTTTAGATTCCCCTCCGGATGGATTACAGATGATTGTGAGATACCATCAGGTGGGAACAGAACCTGGGACCACTGGAAGAGCAACAAGTGCTTTGAACCCCTGACCCATCTCTCTAGCCCCAAATTTGGTTTCAGGACATTGCCTTTACTCATACTTAAGTCCTTTTTCGTTTCTATACACTTTCATGGGTTGCCTTGCTTGAGTGCCTTGCTTGAGTTTATTCTTGTGATTTGCTATAGACCACTGTGGTTTATTTGCGTGAGAGCAAATCTCTTGTTACTTTGCTATATTAATTGGTACTTTTATTTTAATCTGGCCTCCCTTTGAACTCCTGCTGGTTCTAAATGGTCTAATTTCTACTTCCAGTGGATTAGTTTTACTTTTTAAGCAGATCTTACCCTTTGAAACTAATATTGATTTTTTGTTGCCTCTTAGAAAAAAATACTTTCAAATTACTAAATGATTTTCCTTTTTAAGTATATATGCGGTTTATATGAACTTCTTTTTAATTGGAAAGGGTCCTTAATTAGAAATCATATGTATATATATCTAGATATATCTGGAGATTTACTGGATTGAGTTCACAGAAGACAAGTTGTGAGTACTGAGTAGTCTGAGGACAGCCATTAGAAAGAATCGTGATTGACTACAACATTGTGTCTCCTATTATACATCTTCATTAAAATTAAATGTGCCTTTATGTAATTAAATACAATTATAAAATGTTGGTATTCATTTTTCCTTTTAAACTCCATCTCTTATTTCTATATATTTGATTCTATGTCACTTATCAGATTTAACTTCTTTGTGATCAAATATTTTATCAATATTTTAATAAAAGTCCTTTAATGCTATTTTCAGCCTTTAAAATTTGCTTACTTTAAGGCATATTCTTACCTTTTAGTCATTTTTGGTTTTGTTAAGTTACTATAACTTTTTGTTTTTTTTTAATTTAGAAAAGGTTTTATATGATATAGTTTGATCATATTATTTCATCTCTCCCAGCAGCTCCTAGGTCCTTCCCTCCTCCTTATCCACCCAACTTAATCATTAGATTTATAACTGTCAATCCTTGTACTTTTTACCTGGGAGGGCATTTCATTTTTTATCATTTTTATCACTTTTTGGCTTCTGTGATGAAGCATTTTCCAAGCCCCCCTTCTTCCTACTATCACCCTTACTTTCATTGCTTTGACAAATTGATCTTCATTTGTCTTCTCTTAGAGCAGTGGTTCTCAACCTGTGGGTCGTGACTCCTTTAGGGGTCAACCAACCCTTTCACAGGGGTTGCATATCATATATTCTGCATATCAGATGTGTATATTATATTTCATAACAATGGCAAAATTAGTTATGAAGATGCAAGAAAAATAATTTTGATGTTGGAGGTTACCACAACATAAGGAACTGTATTAAATGGTTACAACATTAGAAAGGTTAAAAATCACTGGTTTATAAAATATCATCCTGAATAAGGTAACCCAATAACAAAAGAATACACATGATATGTACTCACTGATAAATGGATATTAGCCCAGAAGCTCAAAATACTCAAGATACAATTCACAAACCACATGAAACTCAAAAGAAGGAAGACAAAAGTGTGGATACTTCAATCCATCTTAGAGGAGGGAACAAAATACACATGGAAGGAGTTACAGAGACAAAGTGTGGAGCAAAGACTGAAGAAATGACCATCCAGAGACTGCCTCACCTGGAAATCCATCCCATATATAATCACCAAACCCAGACACTTTTGAGGATGCCAACAAGTGCTTGCCGGCAGAAGCCTGTTAAAGCTGTCTCCTGAGAGACTGCCTGACAAATACAGAGGTGTATCCTCGAAGCCTACCATTGGACTGAGCAGAGGGTCCCCAATGAAGGAGCTAGAGAAGGGACCCAAGGAGCTGAAGGGGTTTACAGCCCCATAGGAGGAACAACAATATGAACTAACCAGTAACCCCAGAGCTCCCAGGGACTAAGCCACCAACCAAAGAGTACACATGATGGTGGGACTCATGGCTCCAGCTCTATATGTAGCAGAGATGACCTAGTCAGACATCAATGGAAGGAGAGGCCCTTGCACCAGTGTAGGTGAATGCCAGTTCCGGGAAGCAGGTGTGGGTGGGTTGGTGAGCAGGGCGAGGGGTGAGGGGATAGGGGTGTTTTTGGAGGGGAACCCAGGAAAGGGGATAACATTTGAAATATAAATAAAGAAAATATATAATATAAAAATCACTGGTTTAGGTGCTCTGAGGCTTTCCTTGAGTTTTCTTCTCTATTCCTTTTGTTGATTTTTAAGTACTTTTTCTTTATAGTATTCACTACTTTGTTATATTTTCTATTTAGTGATTCAACTATTATTTCTTTGCATCTCATCCTTTTTCATGTCAAATATTTAGATTATATATTTATGCTTTTGGGGACAACTAAGAAATAGAAATAGTATTATTCAATTTTTACATTACACTATGTTCTTTTTAAAATTTATTTAATTCTAGGTAAAGTCTACTTCAAAGACAAAGGATAAAGTAATTGGTAAATATTGCAAATGATTTAAAGCAATTATCTTGGCTTTGCTTTTTCTGCTTCTTATTAGTGTGATTCCATTTGCTGGAGTTTGGTTTTGTTTATTAAGTGATGGTCATTCATCAACCACAAGTTAATTATGTGCTAATCATCAGAAAAATCCTTATAAAATAGCAGTTGCTAATTTCATTCTAGATTTGGATAAACTGAGATTCATGCAAGTTAATTAGCTTACCCGACTCCCAAAAATGTTTACTTTGTAGAGCTTAGAACACAAGCCTGTGTCCTTGGAGTCCATAGGCATACATAGCATACTCAGTGCCCCTCCACATTCCTGAACATGTGCTACAATTCTTTGTATTCTGCAATTAGAAAACTCCACAGGACTGAGTCCATGCCAGCTTTCTTTTGGTATTTATGGCATTTATCTGAAACAGTGTTCATTCATGATTTCAAAGCCTGGATCCTTTCTCAGCTGTTGTCCTTCATCATATTTTCTCTTCTTATTTCTGTTCTCTACATTTGGACTCTCTAGATATCCTATGACATGTAAATGTCATCCTTTATCTTCCTCTGTCTCTTATCAGAGATGCCATTTTCATCTTTCTTTTCCTTTTGACTTCCTGAAGAATTCTACACTCCTCTCCTACTCTAATAATTAATAACTAAATTAATGCAATTTTCAACTTGCTGTTTGTTGTTAATGATGAGATTTTAATTTGGTAAGTTTGATCCTGAGTTCAGTGGGAGCTTCCACAAGCTTCATGACTCTCCCCATCAATATCACTATGGCTACAGTAACCCCTTTAATCATAAGACAACCCAACTTCCGTTCATCACAGTGATCACCATATTTCATTTGGAAGTCATTTTCCTAGCTTTCAAAACTGGCTTCCTATTTACTTATTTACTTAAAAATAAGCAATGCTATTTGTCCATTAGCCTGCCATTTTCTTTCTTCTGTTGTCTTTTCTTACAAAGTGAAATGATTGAATTCATATGGTTAAAAAAAGGAACACATGCCCATAGCTTGTCCTCTGATCTCCACATGATTACCCTGGCGTGTGTGTGTGTGTGTGTGTGTGTGTGTGTGTGTGTACATACAAATAGATGGAAATGATAATTATAATGATAATGGTTGTGAAGAGCAAGAGGAGGAGAAAAGAAAGGAAACAAAGAAGTAAAGATAAGAAAGGAAGAAAGAAATAAAGAAAGGAGGAAGAAGGGATGAAGGAAGAAAGAAGGAAGAAAAGAGGGGAGGAAGGGAAGGAGAAAAGAGGAGAGAGAGAGAGAGAGAGAGAGGGAGAGAGAGAGAGGGAGAGAGAGAGAGAGAGAGAGAGAGAGAGGGAGAGAGAGAGAGAGAGAGAATAGTGTCCAAGCTGAGTATTCCTCATCCACAATACTCGTGCTAAGTAGTGTTTCAAATTTACTCCTCCTCTCTTTCCTCCCATTAATGTCTCCCATGTCCTTGTCCTTTTCACTGCTCAAATCCATGGCTTTTAGTTCTTTAATTATTATTGTTACATGTGTGTGAATATACATTTTTAAATATAACCTTCTTAGTTCATTTAGTGTTTCTCATTTGTGTTTAGAATGACAAAATTTTAGAACCACTCCATATATATAATGATATATTTTGGATGTGATTTGGAAGTTCTAATAAAAATTTCATTTATGGTTCATATAGAGTGGGTACACAAATACAGAAGGTTATCTTATATAATAGGTTACCATCCCTACATTTTCACTCATATGCATGAAATGTACAAGGAGGAACTTAACCATGCTCCTTTCACACATGCACATAAGCATTCCAGTTGTATTGGCACACACCTAGTTGTCACTCTCAGTTCATTTCACCCTTTCCCTCCCTTACCCAATGCTATCATGCTCTTCTTTACTCTTTAAAATTTTCATTTGTGATAAAATGTGAGATTTATCTTTATGATTCACTCATGGTCTTGCCAACAGCAAATAACTGTTGCTTGTCACATGAGGTAAAATATGGAATTTCCACCTGTGACATTACATTTTTGCTCAAAAAGTTTTTCAATTTTACATCAGGGACATTTAAAGTATTATCAACTTTAGCCAAGGAGGTGGGAGATGACCCACCAGAGATCTGTATCACTTTCTCTCTCCCTCTGTTCCTCTGTAAGGAATAACAACAAAGAAATCCTACCGGTTATGTATGATAACTTATTGTGGCCCAAGCAATTTAAGAAAGGTGATGACAAGATAGAGGGGCTTAATGTACCTCTTTCTTCAGGTTCCTAAGTATTGCATCTGCATATTGTAGGGACTGCCCCAGCCAGACAAGGACATCAGTATTCCTGTCCTTTTGCAGGGTATAGACACAATTTGCTGCCATTCAATTGCTATTTATCCATTGTCCTGATAGACAACAGATGTGAGAGCTGAGCATTTTTGCCTTGTCTTCCGCATCCTCCATTCGAGATAAAGAATCAGAATTTTCTGAGGAGCCACAGTTAATCTCCCAGACATCTTACATATGCTGCTACATGTATTTTAGTTAGCAGAAATTCATGTCATGTTGTTGATCTCTGCTTTTCTTGTGAACAAATAGTGTCCCAGGCAGTTGGGAAGACTGAGTTAAGTCATGTATTTACTATATATTTCTTGTCTAGAACTCTGACTTATAGAAGATGATCAACTGCTGATTCTCTAACTTTTTCACTCTCCTCTGGTTCAGCATTCACAATTAAGACTCAGCCCTGATACTTGCATGAGTCTACTTTGCTTCTTACTACTTCCCAGTATGATTTCTTGCCTAGTTCTTCCTCTGACAATGAGAATCACCTGCTTATCATCTGTTTGAATTTGAATTACCTATACAAATAAAAGCAAAGAATAGTATTGTTTTTAAATGTCAAGTCCAAAGGAAACATTATTCCTCATTTATTAAACTAGTCAGCGACATTTAGCACGACTACTAGTCCTGGTAGTCTTGCTTTAACAAAATATTATGGACTGTATGATATAAAAACATAATTATATCTGGTTACAGTTCTGGAGGTTAAAAGACTAAGCTTCCTTTATTTCTACAGCTATTCAGGAATATTTTGTGATTTGAGTTCTCTATATTTCAATAGAGAGAGATCATCAAGCATAGGATTCTTTTCTTTAATTTTTCATTTTTTCTTCTCTTCCATTTCATGGAATAATTATAAAAAATCTCATCCCTTGCCTCTTCTTTTGTTTCTTAGAATCATTTAAAAAATAACTCCTCTTGATGCAAAAGTTGCCATTCCTTACCCATCTCAAAACACTTTGAAAATGGTCCTCAACTAATTGTGTTTAAAATATAGTAAGTTTCTACTTCATATTTTTCTCAGTATGTTTAATCCACCTACATTTCCTGTTCTGATTTGTACTTAGTACTTTAGCATATTTCAGTATTTGGTTGTTCATTTGATAAAGTATGGTGTCTTATATTTATGAGATTACAAATTACTATGCAGTGTGCAATTTTGATTAACAAAGTACACCATAGTGTTGTTATAGATTAATAAAGGGGAAAATATATAGTATTACCCAAGAGAAATGAGAGGAAAATGTTAGTTCAAAAATAATCGAAACAAATAGCTTCATTGTCCTATATATTAAACTGCAGAAATAATTATTGCTAACCTTGCTCTATACCTGGCTCTTGAGAATACTTGAATAGTGCTTTAGTATTTTCTCTCAGAACATGTAATTCATAGCTGCCTAAACCACCTGCACTTTCTCTCTTTTAGCTTCACTGAATCCATATTTACTCAAATAATTTCTGTATATATTTGGCTGTGAATGCAAATATATACATAAAATAATATAAAAGTAATATTGTTGAGCTTGACTAAATACAGTCCAGGCTTGGTGAGTTAGACATGAGGTTAGAGATATTGCTGTGAGTTCAGCAGGACAGTAACTGAGTTATAAGATAATTATTCCTCTCCAATGGCTCTCACCATGACAACTCAGTCCTGAAATTCAACTATTATTCAGCTCAAATTATTGTCAAAGTTTAAAGCCTGGATTTTATTGACCTCCTTTTGATGTCTATGACATATAATCATCTGGGTATATGAAACCAGATTGTTAACAGCAAAAACAGCTCAAAAAAGTTCTTACTGTATACACCTGGACATTTCTTTTGTTAAGTCTGTGCAAGGAGTCTGCCTCTGAGCTCTGCCATACACACACATCTACTCTGGGGCAGAAATTGAACATGGCATTCCTATCTCCTTTGCTATCAAGCTGCAAGGTTTTTAGAGACCGAATAGTCTACTTTGTTTTATAGTCAACATAAGCTGTCTTGGGACTTAAATTTCAAATTCCTGCTCTATTGTTATAAGATTTAGACAGCAAAAAGTGGGGGTGGGGGAGAAAGGAGAAAGAGGAATGAAAAGAAAGGAGGAAGAAAGAGGAGAAGGAGAGAAAAGAAGAATACAGTGGAAAAGGAGAACAGAAAAAGAGACGGAAGAGAGCATTAGATTTAATAGCAACCACTTTGATAACCCCCCCGGCACCCGCCAAAGGTTTTATCAGCAAATAGTCTATTCATTCAACCCATTCTCTGACTTTGAACCATCTATAGAAAATAAAAGTATTATTTTTAAATATCAAGTCCAAAGAAAACAGTATTTCTCTTTAATAGAACTAGTCAGCTACAGTCAGCTAGACTATTTGTCCTGGTAGTGTTGCTTTAACAAAATCTCATGGACCTGGTGATGTAAGAATATATTTGGTCACAGTTCTGGAGAGTAGAAGACTAAGATCCAGATGTCTATTACTTTTTTTTGTTGTTGTTGTTTGGCATGGTGGCGCACGCCTTTAATCCCAGCACTCGGGAGGCAGAGGCAGGTGGATTTCTGAGTTGGAGGCCAGCCTGGTCTACACAGTGAGTTCCAGGACAGCCAGGGCTATACAGAGAAACCCTGTCTCAAAAAACCAAAAAAAAAAAAAAAAATCTAAGGTCTTTCTCCTTGGCTTGCAAATGCTTACCTTACCAAGTGTCCTCAATTTGTTGCCTCACAGGGCTATGTTACAATGTCCTCTTTGTATATACACATCAGTCATTGCAACTTAAGGACCACCTAGAGACATTATCTTATTTTAATTACCTCCTTAAAGACATTTATTCCAAATGGAGTTACATTCTGTGTTATGATGCTTTAACATGAGTGTAATAATAGAAAAATATCTCAATTCATAAAGGCCAGTAAAAGAATTATAAGTCACTGTATTCAACACAGAGAGTCTTTCATTCTATTGCAATTAGATACATTTATCATACAAAAGTATATAAACTACATCTTGTCTTTAATACATTTATAGACCCTTTAGTGAAACCAAATCTACAGGCAAAGATTAATAGAATTCAAATTTGTGGTGAAGATTTTTTCCTGGCAACATAACACTCTGCCTCTGCCCTCAGAGAGTTCATTGTCTAGAAAGGACATCCCTAAATTTTCTGTTTAAACCCTGTATGGTTGACTGGAATTTTGTTTGTTATTCTGGATTACATGAAAACCATCACTATGAAGACTTAGAGGGAGCTAGTTTTGAGTCATTCAGGGAAGATGGAAGAATCAAGAAAGCACTGCTGAGGAAAGAGTTGGGTGGATGTCATTAGTCAAAGATCAAATCAACACTTAGTTGAGAAACTGTAGAAATAATGAGTAGCATATATAACATGTTCAGAATGATGCCTTTAGAACTGTCATGGTTTGGCTCTTTAGGAACACAGGTTTAGGGAGCAGAAGCAAAATTCCTAGTTACAGCACACAGACACGTGGCAGGATATGGATAAAGAAGAATCTATAGGCAAGGATGACTAGTGAGAGAAAATAGTGATGACTTGAGGCATCTCCATATTTAATGGTCAAGAAGAAGAAGAGAAGTAAGGGAAAGGACAACACAGTGGATCTAGAGAAACACACAGAGCAAGAATAGAAGCAGAGTACGCACAAAGGGAAGGGGTATAAAGCCCACAGAGTAATCCCCAAGAAGCAGGTAAACTATAGACTACAGTAATAGAGTTGGACGTGGCCTGGACATAAATTGTTGCAGAAAGTCTCAAAAGGTCCAGAACAGACTAAGATGTCAGTGTTGGTGAGCAGATGGTTCTTATTATCAGAGAAATAACTAGACAAGAAATCATACTAAAAAGAAGTAAGACGCAAAGGCCCTAGATACACATAAGTAGCCAGACTGAATCTTAATAGTGAATACTGAACCAGAAGAGAGTGAAAAAGCAAGGTCTATGTAAGAAATAGAAAATGTATGACTTCACTCAGTCCCCCAGCTGCCTAGGACCTTATTTGTTCATGAGAAAACCAGAGCTCAGAGTGTTATCCAGGTTTGAAGAATTGGTAAATAGACAAGAGTGAGACAGAATTGAGCAAATCATCAATGCTTATATTCTACTTTTTGGTACTGGTAGAGTTTTGAGAAACAGGAGGACAGGATAATAAAGAGTATTGAATCAGGGCTGTAGAGATGGCTCAGTGGTTAAGAACACCGACTGCTATTCCAGAGGTCCTAAGTCCAATTCCCAGCAACCACATGGTAGCTCACAACCATCTGTAATGGAACCTGATGCCCTCTTCTGGTGTGTCTGAAAAGAACAATGGTATACTCATATACATTAAAAAATAAAAGAGTATTGAATCAGAACCATCTAGAGTTGTGAGACATCACTTCACAGAATAGCCACAAAGGGACTGTGTATGACAGAAAGAATGTTATCAGTCTTAGCTGAGAATGTGAAAGATTTTGGCAACTTGTGGTTGTCCAACCATGATGGGCAGGGTAGGGAGGGTACCACTGCCAAGGTCAGTGGTAGAGGTGACCCCTAGGACTCCTGATGTGTGCTGTCTGATGCTCTGGGAATAAAGACCTTTCTGTGTGATTCCCTTGTCCTGGTTTAGCATTTGGTGGAGCAGATCCACATTCTATCTGTACTCCATGCCCTCCTGTTCCTGCCTAGCAAGCAGCATGGGGCAATTAAGGAGTGGGCTCTGAGCCAGACCACCTGCATGTCAGGCTTAGTTCAGAAACTCACCTGCTATGTGACTTGCAGCATTAGGAGACTCAATTAACCTCTCTGTGTCTCCATCTCTGTACTTCCTTACCTGGTGGGAATCATTTCTGTACAATAAAGTTGTCATGAGAACTAAATCTCTAGATGCTTGCAAAAGCCTTGTGCATATGTTAAATCACTTAGAGACTAAGTGCTTCATCCAGTTTTTATATTTGTCCATTGGCAGAATATTTAAAAAGCATGTCCTTTTTAGACATTCACTAATAATTTTGGCATGCCTTGTTAAATTCCCATAGAATCATGTTTGGAGGGAGACAAGAGGTGTGTGTGTGTGTGTGTGTGTGTGTGTGTGTGTGTGTGTGTGTTCGCACATGTGTAAGTGTGCACATGTTCATGTGGGAGAGGGTCATGTGTCCCCATGTGTAGCCCAGAGGACTTCAGGTATTGTTCCATAGTGAAACATCTATATAGTTTTTTGTTTGTTTTGTTAGATAGGGTGTTTTTGTTTTGCTTTGTTTTGTTTTGTTTCTGCTTTGTTTTGAGAGAGAATCTGTCTCAGAGTTCTACAGCTTACCCATTTGTCAGGCTGGCTGACCAGAACACCCCAGAGGTCCACTGTCTCCATCTCTCCAGGCTAGGCTGATAAAGTCATATAACCATGGCCAGTTTTGTCCATGGCTCCAGGGGATTGAAGTCAGGTCCTTTTGCTTGGATGGAAGTGGACCAAGTCATCTTTCCAGCTCAAGCAAGAGATTTGTATCCATACTTTTTGTATGAAATAAAGGAAATGAGGGGTCAGAGAGGTTAGTGAGATTCACTTAGATAAACCAAGCAAATAATTGGAGGAACTGGGTAGCGAGGCCTCCTGCTTCCTCCTTTAGAGTATGTCAGCCCAGAATACATCAGCCCAGAGGGATTGCTCCACAGCCTCCCACTGCTTCCTTCTGCTCTCTTACTTGTTCTACTGCAATTAAGTTCTGGCACTAACCAACCAGAGTCAGAGCAGACCACACAGGTTAAAGAGATCAACACACAACAGTGCCCTCACTTCACACCAGCTGGCTTCCACATCCTAAAGATTTCACAATTTGCTAGAGTGACTTACTCTAGCTCTTGCAATTAGATTTTCATTTTCTAATCCCATTTTAGACTTTTGACCTCCACAACTACAAGACATCAGAGTAAGGTTCCTTGAGTTCATTGTGTTTATAATAATTTGTCACAGTAGCCATAATCAACAAACATAAATAGTATGATGCAATAGTTTGGAATACAGGGAAACTCATAGAGACAGACTGCCTAGGTTTGAGTTCTAATTTATTCACTGACTATAGTTGACAGACTCAGTGACCATGCACTGTTGCGCGCGCTCAACAGGCCAGGAAGAACGACGCTGCTACAGGATCCTTCTGCACACATTTATTCAGTCCTGTTTCTTCTTTCTCCATATATCTCCCTTGTTTATATCTCCCTTGTTTATATCTCCCTTGTTTTTATATCTCCCTTGTTTTTATATCTCCCCTGTTTATATCTCCCTTGTTTATATCTCCCTTGTTTTTATATCTCCCCCACTAATAGTAATCCTCTCTCGAATAATAATCCTCCCTCTAGCCTGGGCCTCTCACTCTTTTATACTTTCAGTTCCCATCCACGCACAGCAGGCCACGCCACCTCACCAGGCACGCAGCTTCAGCTAATCAGGGCAGCAGGGGCATATCTCCATCAAATTGGATTCACCTGTATCCTGGTACACCTGCGCAGCACTCAAGATGTTTGTGTCTTATATGAGGAAGTCAGGTGCAAGTCATATGACTTAGCTGCAGTCCCTGGCGCCTTTGGGACTGCCGCCACACCCGCTCCCCACAATTCCCCCTTTTTTCTTTTTTGGCAGAGAGAATGTCTGTAGATAGCCCCCCGCAGCCATGTCCCTTACCCGTCCTTGGGTGACAAACAGCATTGGTTTGATCCCTGTCTTAGGTTGGTGACATGCCCAGGGAGTCTTATCACTGACTACCTCTCTATCATGCCAAGCCACACCTGGGGAGATTGTGTTTTGCTTGTGGCAGGTGCATCAAAAGGCCAGGATGTTACTTAACCTATGGCCAGATCTTAATTGCTGCAAGCAAGCCTCATGGGTGAAGGTAGAGGTCTGATCCCCAGTGTGCAAGCATAGGGGCCCTACACAAAACCATCCCTTAGGCTCATCACCCAGAGAGGTCTTGGCCAGCTCCCGTGTCGTTTTTCCTGGGGGAAGGGAACTAGGACACTGAACCTTCATGCAATCAGACGTGCCTTCCACAGGATGCCAACAGCAAGCTATCCTCTGTGCAGTGCTTAGCCTCGCACCCCACGGCATAATGCAGCATAATTTCTTTTAGAGCGGCAAACCGAATCTGAGGAGATTGTCCCGCCTCCACTGCAGCAAAAGCCTACGCTACCATGGCGAAAGTGCGGACCCGCACACTCTGCACCTAACACATGTGCCAAACACAAAACACACACACTATAACAAGCATACATCCCAGGGCTCTCATCCCCACTCATCTTCCCTGAAGCAAGGGATAGATGGCCAGCGGGGCTATCTCTTTAAGGGGAATTCAGGGATCAAAAAGCGTGGAAAAATTTGAATGTCATGTCGAGCTGGTATCGGCTTCTGGAACACCGAAAGGATCTCCCATCACAGCTCCATTGTTTGTGCTTGTGGGACCATCCACCACATCCACAGGGGCAACTGGATCAGGAGCCTCATTCTTGCAGCGTCTCACCAATCTCTCCAGCACCCAAAGAGGTTCCGTCTGGTCCTGTGGAAACACACAAACAGACCCTCTCGCCCATGTCAACACCTGATCTACTCGATCCCCAGGGGGGATGGACACAATACCTCGTGGTGATGAGACCATAACCTCAATCACCTGTGTGTCCATCTGGGGAGTCAATATGAGAGTCAAGTTTTCACTGCTGAGGAGGCATAGGGAGGAGGCACAGAAGCTAATTCGCCTTCCTCCTCCGCCTCGGCTCTTTTGTTTCGTCCTTCCTGACCACCTGATAACACTGTGTCTCCTTTCTTTTTCCTTTTTCTTTTTAAGCCCTTTTCCTCTTCCGACATACTTTCTTGTTGCTCTGTAAGGATTTTCTGACCTGTCTTGACTGCCTCTCGATTCAAACAGTAACAGAGTCCATATATCAGAACAAACAAGACCAAAACTATCAGACCTACCCACAAAGGGTCAATGGGAGAAAAAAGCATAACTACACAGCGAGGATCTATTGATCACTACACTGAGGTTATCATACTTCCTTAATCTATCCTGAAACCGTGAACCTTAACTTGTCCCAAAGCCATGAACCTTATCGTTACTTTGTGCCTGCTTCCTGGCAACTTTATGCTTGCCTCTATTTTATCCGAGGTCCTTCCCAAACTCCTGGGTTACTTTGTGCCTACTTCCTGGCAACTTTATGCTCACCTCTATTTTATCCGAGGTCCTTCCCAAACTCCTGGGGTCGCAAATTTCACTCACCGTGAACTTACCCTGCCGGCAACCACTGACTGCTGAAAGTTCTGAACTCGGTGGGGGAGTCGGTTCCCCGTAGGGGCCACCAATTGTCGCGCCCGCTCTCGAACAGCAAGAACGACGTGACCACCAGTCCTTCTAACAGCAGTTTATTCAGTCCTCATCTTTCTTCTTTCTCTTCATCAGTACCGTTCCCCAGCTGAAGAGTTCTGAATCCACGCCGGATCCTTCTCAACAGTCTGTTTCACAGGAACCTTTATTAACCCCTTCTTCCCCGTTATGCAGTTCTGAATCCTCCCTGTAGCAGGTGGTCTTCGCTCTTGCCTGAAGATGTTTCTTTTCCCGGGTTTCGGCACCACTTGTTGCGCGCGCTCAACAGGCCAGGAAGAACGACGCTGCTACAGGATCCTTCTGCACACATTTATTCAGTCCTGTTTCTTCTTTCTCCATATATCTCCCTTGTTTATATCTCCCTTGTTTATATCTCCCTTGTTTTTATATCTCCCTTGTTTTTATATCTCCCCTGTTTATATCTCCCTTGTTTATATCTCCCTTGTTTTTATATCTCCCCCACTAATAGTAATCCTCTCTCGAATAATAATCCTCCCTCTAGCCTGGGCCTCTCACTCTTTTATACTTTCAGTTCCCATCCACGCACAGCAGGCCACGCCACCTCACCAGGCACGCAGCTTCAGCTAATCAGGGCAGCAGGGGCATATCTCCATCAAATTGGATTCACCTGTATCCTGGTACACCTGCGCAGCACTCAAGATGTTTGTGTCTTATATGAGGAAGTCAGGTGCAAGTCATATGACTTAGCTGCAGTCCCTGGCGCCTTTGGGACTGCCGCCACACCCGCTCCCCACAATGCACCTTGACCAAACATCTCATTCTTTTACTTCTTCTGTGTTGCTGCTACATTACATAGGTGTGTACTAAAGGCTGATTTTTGGACATAAACTACATAGAACCATAAGTAAGATTTAGAGATATTACTCTTTGGCAAGCAATGTCTGAAACAGATGAAACTACTTAAGCAAAACTCTAATAAAATTATACCAACTCTCCTTGGGTATTCTGGTCTTGACTAATATGTCTGTCTTATGGCAGCTTAAACTATTGTGCTGCTGTAGTCTATATTCTGGGGTTATCTAAAGTCAACCAAGCCACCCTCCCTCCCTTCCTCAGCAAGTTGATGAGTGGGTGAAATCTCTCTTCTTGGAGACTGATACCTAGCTGGACTTCATCTCTCAGGGAAAAAGCACTTTTCCTGCCTTCATAGTTTACTCTGTTTTGCTTTTTATTTAATCAGGTTGAACTGTTACCTGCATGGCCTGAAGGTTCAGGGTCATGTTCTGTTGATCTTGGGAATCTCTTGGCATTACATAGTATGCTTTGTTTCCCCTGGTTTGCGTAAATGAAACAGTTTCAGGGTGCAGTGAGATTCTGGAGGGAAAGGTGCCATAAATATCACTTTGATCTTATTCAACAATCTCATTTTAAAGTGAAGAATATGAAGATGCTAGAACAAAGCAAATTCATTCTAAGTTATAATAAAAACAGCTCTAACCTAATTCAAAAAATCATTAAATGAATCTTTCCTTTATTATCTACCCCTAGTGTATATCTTGGCAAGAAAGTATCACTCAGACTTCTGAGGAAATGTTCTAATGGGCAATCTTTAATCTCTTACTCCCATTCTGTTGACTTATGGAGACATTGGTGCAGGTACAGAGTCTTAACAGTCAAGCCTAATTCCAGACTCCCAAGCCATGACTGATGTAGAGTGTCAGGTTGATTTGGGGGCCCAACTTGGGACAAAAAGAAAAGTGAGGATTTCAATATTTAATAGTAGACTTTTAACTAGTGTTGAGTGAATGCCAACCGTTACAATGTTCTTAAATTGGATTGTGATCTGGGACTCATTTCAGAGTCAGCTGCTACATGGCCTGTTACTGTGGCTTAGTGATATCAGATGCTGAGGCCATACACTACTGTGAGCCTGAACAAGCTTCAGGGAGCATGGAAAGAGGTAAGGGTATGTCCAATAGTGAATCTGTGTGGGTAGGATGATTGCGCAACTGCTGCTTATCCCAACTGCTCACTCTTGGGAAGAAACAGGTATGTATAGATAATATTTGACATCCCTCTTTCCAAATCCTTCCATAAGCAGTCTCTTATCAAAATAAGGTCTTTCTGAATTGAGTTACCACATTTTTCTCCCAACATTTCTTCTGACGCTTCTCCTAAACCATCCTAAATATCTGAACAGTCTAAGACTTCTCAAGAATACCTAAGTCTCTTTGGCATCTGACCATGTTGATGTACTATCCTGAAATAATCCTCAAAGACCAGATTTCCTTCATTCTCACCTGTCTCACATACATTCAAGTATCAAACTTCAAACAGCAGCTCAAAGGCCGCCTCAAGCATAAGATCTCTCCTATTCCCATGAGACCGTCTCAGTGTCACCTTCTGCCATATTTCCACATTCTCTGTAAATATTTGTTTGAACATTCTACAGGTGTCATTAGAATAATTTTATCATAATTCTTTGAGCTTCCAACGAGCAGAGGATACATTTGTTTCAATCTTGTATAATCTCAGTTCTAAGCATAAGGAATTTTCTACATCACCACATACAATTATTGACTTAGGGTTCCTGATAGTTTTTGGTCATCATAACAAATACCCAAGATGTTTGTTATAGTATATAGCCTATTATTATTATTATTATTATTATTATTACTTAACATAACTTTAAAGGTTAAAGGTTTTAATCCATGGTTATTGACCACGTGACTTTGGTAGAGACACAAGGCATGCTCACCTCCTGAACAGGAAGAAGAAGAGAGGGAAAAACAGCTGTCATATTATGCCCTTTGAAGCATAGTTGTTCAAAGGTTATCTACTAAACCATGAGCATCACTGTCTCCATTACCTCACAGCAGCATACAGAGCTGAGCAAGTCTCTAACCTAAGAACTTTTGACATACAGTAAGTTGTAGCAGCATCAGTATATTGAGGGAGGCTCACAGAGTACTTACATCTAAATCTCTTATTTCCCCCAGATAAGTATTTGTCAGTCAATTATTCTTAAATCAACTAACTAGGCTACTGGCAGCCTCCCTCTACCCTCCTGCTGTCCCTGCCTCCTGCTCTTTTCTCCTACACCCCTGCACCAAGCACAAATGCTCCCCAGCTCTAGCTCCCCCTACTGGCTGCAGCCTGTTTGGGGCCTTTGTTTCTCTTTCCTTCAAGCTTCACCAGTCTCTGGTCACCTGGCTGTTTCTTACATCTCCCCATTAATTTCTTTTCAGATGTCTCTCCAAATTCACTTACCTACCAATAAATTAAAAGTTCACATTTTTTGTTATTAGTGCAAACAACCCAAACCAAAGCAGGCACAAATCTTGTAGATTATCCAGGTACGGTGCCCAGGAAGCATACCGAATATAAGACGGTTTGGGACATTTCCATCCTTCTGAAGGCTGATGTATAAAAGGCTGGACTCTGATGGAACAATTCTAATCTAACCCAAATAATGGCTTGAGGGCCCCCACAGTGCCTCAGCTGTACTGCAGTCTTCTGCACACTTGGGGAATTCTATAGAACCCACAAACAGTGATCTGCAATTACCTTTTTCATTTTAAGCAGGGAATTAAGAGACTTCACGTGGCTAAAACACTTTTATGAATGGGATCTTGAATGACACAATCTACATCCACTGGAAACTGCTTTGATTTCCATTTCCAAAGGCACAGGCTTTGGGAAGGAGGAAGAGACAGACAGCCAAGGTCCTCTCAGAGCTGATTGATAACCGTGGCTGTAGCTAAAGACAGCCAGACCTTGTGGGCAGAGATCCGGGAGCTGGACCTCATTGATTTTCCTAATAGGTCACTCCCACCTGAGCTCATTGTTGTTCCTCTTATGAATATGCAGACATAGGCAAAAGGGCCACCTGCATCATATTTCAGAGAGCAGTACCTGGTTCCATGTAAGCACATGATTTTGCTTAAAGTCTGATAAGCTTAGAGCTTTAGGATCCTTGCCATCCATGCTTCTCAGAGAACACTGCTGCAATTGAACTAGAAAATTAGAGCTCTTAGCTGGTCTCCCTGGAGGTGCATATGTAAAACAGAATAATAAATGATTGTCATTTCAATTCAGAACATAGAATTAATCACGGCCAAAGAGGGAGTCCTGAGTCCTGCAGGAAGGACCATCAAGGGTCACTGGTCACCATCATTAACCAGCAATGAAAACGAGGGTCTCTCCTGTTCCCTTGAAGCATTTGCGTGGTGTGGTTGCTGCTGCCACAGGATCTGCAGAGACCCCCCCACTGACAGGAAAATTATTCCCCAATACAGTTTCTTTCCTTTCTGTTGAAAAATTCAAAAGTCCAGCCACGGGCAGTGGAAATCCAATCCAATCAGGAGCTTGCTGAACATCCTTGTTCTTTCCAAGCAGAAGGAAACCAAAAGAGGAGTCTTAGAGAGCCATGGGGGAGGTCCAGTAGACAAGACAGAGGCTATGAGGCTTCCCAGAGCTTCTTTTCCACCAGAACAATCGAGTCAGTAACAGACCATCAGTGGAGGTTCTTATTTAAGCAAAGGCAATGCATGGATGCTGGGAATAAGAATGAGAAGTCATTGGCAGTCTGTTGGAGTGCACACCTACAGACATGTCTCCATGGGCTAGGGACCTTTCATGTAAAAGCAACTAAAGTCTCTTAGTGAATGTGGGATCCTCAGCATCAGCTGGTTAAAACAGCATTCAGGCTCTGTCTGGATGAGAAAGAAAACCTTCATACCCTTCAGCTATTCCTATTTACAGTGAGTTGTTATCATTTGATTCAGGTTTAAGGCACTGTGTCCTGTTCTTAAAAGACAGTTTGGAGCTCTTCATATTTAGGTAAATGATTCCTTATCCAATAAGAAGACAAATTTTGTTTTTCCTCCAATTAATGTGTGTGTACTGTAAAGGCAAGTCCCTGTTAGTCCCATGATTTCATTCAATATAAATGATCTGAACACATAGTATCTATGCACACAGGCTGTCCTCTATCACTCAGTGTCATGGACTAGAAGTGTCTGCTGATGCCTAGTTCTCAAGAATGGCTTCTAAATGGAGAAACTTGGCCTCTAGCAACTGCTTATGAAAGTAGAGATAGGGTAGTAGGCAGTCTACAGAAGGAAGGTTCTAAATGAAAATATGTAGAGTACCCTCAGAGTCAAGGGCAGTACCTATGTATATGTCTGTGTGTGTGTGTGTGTGTGTGTGTGTGTGTGTGAGAGAGAGAGAGAGAGAGAGAGAGAGAGAGAGAGAGAGAGAGAGAGAGAATGTCATAGGCTGGTAGGTAATAGTACCCACAGCTCTCACCTTGCCCCCCCCCCCAAAGATCATTGTTCTGTCCCTTTCCTAGGGCATGCTCTCATTTCAGAACCAGATTTGTCCCATACTAAATCTTGATTCCCATGCCCTGCCTCTGCCCCAGATACCCAGGCCGCCCCACACACTCATCTTCTCACAGTCTAATACCCTCACGTCTACTATACTTGGAACCAATAAAACTTCCTCCACTCCTCAAAAGCCATCACAGCTCCATTCCTCTCCTGAAGCTTAGGATTTTTTTTAATTAGGTATTTTCTTCATTTACATTTCAAATGTATCCCAAAAGTCCCCCAGACCATACCCACCCACTCCCACTTCTTGGCCCTGGCATTCCCCTGTACTGGGGCATATACAGTTTGCAAGACCAAGGGGCCTCTCTTCCCAATGATGGCTGACTAGGCCATCTTCTGCTACAATGCAGCTAGAGAAACAAGCTCCGGGAGATACTGGTTAGTTCATAATGTTGTTCCACCTATAGGGTTGCAGACCCCTTTAGCTCCTTGGGTGCTTACTCTAGCTTCTCCATTGGGGGCCCTGTGTTGCATCAAATAGCTGACTGTGAGCATCCACTTCTGTGTTTGCCAGGCCCGGCATAGATTCACAAGAGATGAAAAATGTTCAGCATCCTTAATCATCAGGAAAATGCAAAAATCAAAACAACCCTGAGATTCTACCTCATACCAGTCAGAATGTCTAAGATCAAAAATTCAGGTGACAGCAGATGCTGGCTAGGATGTGGAGAAAGAGGAACACTCCTCCATTGTTGGTGGGATTGCAAGCTTGTACAACCACTCTGGAAACTTAGAATTCTTAATTAGGGAGACAAGCTGTAGAATTGTTTATAGGCACAGAAAGTGACCCAAGGGCTTCTTAGGTCTCTTTTCTCCAATCCAATGCCTCTCCCATTAAAAACAAAAAAATGTTACAAAGGTTTAAATGGATGAAAAGGCAGTATAGAAAAGATCATGGAACTGCTCTGACTTATGGGAAAAAGTCCTTGAGAAAAGAAGTTAGCAGTTATGGTTGCTTTTTTCAACTGGACAGGATCTAGAATCAACCTAGGAGATGCAGCACTAGACATGCTCTTGATTGCAATTCCAGAGCAGATTGACTGCATGGGGAAAACCCAGGCTTGGAGTGGAGGGCACCTTCCAAAAGACCCAGAGTTAAAGAGGTACAAGAAAAAGAGTAAGGTGGCTGCGGATGTGGGTTCATCTGTTGAGAGCATGAGGAGCAAAAACCCTTTTCCCAAAGCAAGAGGAGGCTATTCCAGTTTTAGGGATTTTTTTTTTTTTGCACTGAGTTGATTCATTTCTGCACAGGGAGTAAAGATTATTAAGAATACATATGACAAAAGTAAACCTGCTACATGAAAAGAAATTATTTGGACCAACATATTGATAAATCTAAGTTGTTAGGAGAACTCTAACTGATTTATTGTCAAATTTGTTATTAATTTTTTTTCTGAGAAACTGCCTCTTTTCCTGTTCTGGACAAGAGTTGAGCAGCTTGTCCAACCAGGAAAGGAAGACTAGCCACCTGACTTGGTCTCTGATAATGATGTCTCTCCCTCTAACTCCCAGGAAGGACTGGGAGAGGCTGAAAAAACCTCAGAGCGAGGTGACAGCAGCCATTGAATCTTATACTGAAACTTCCAGAGATTTAATTAATAAAGAGAATTTCTTACAGTAACTAAATAAAAGGGACTTTGTTGGAAAAAAGAAAAAGAAGAATGTAGAGTTGTCTACTCGCCTCTGCTTCCTCCTAAATAAGTGTGTCTGTTTCAGCTGCCGCTGTGGTCTACTGACATCAGACATGAGTTCCCTGGTCCTTCCTATGTGAACTGAACACAAGACACTCTAGGAATCATTCTGGCCTCTGGCCTCTGATGAACAGCTGCTAATGCATCCGATTCATAAACTGAGCATCTTCCAGTTCTCTGCCCTCCACCCTCTCTGGTAGTTGTAGTCATTGTTGGGCTACCAGCTCCTGTGCTATAAGCCAGTAAGTTCCTTTTTATTACATATATAGGGGGTGCAAGCAACACCACAGTTGATTCTGCTCCTTTATAGGGCCCCATTTAATGTTGTGACCCTGCCCAGATCTATCCATCAAGGAAAATGATTCTAGAGTCATCTGTTGTTTGTCATATAGTCTCAAAAATGTTCATCAGAAGTAGTACAAACGTGTGGGTAGAGATTTGAATACAACTCAGTGAAGACAGTGTGCTCAGAATCTTATAAACCTTTGATGTTTTCACAGGCCAGGACTGACAAAATCAAATAATTCTATGATCCCATCTCCACCCTCTCTGAGCTTTGTGACTGTGGTGAGTGAATGAACTTTCTCTTTGCCCCAAATGTCCCTTCTATAAAATTAATAATGATGATGATGATGATGATGATGATGATGATAATTATCTTATAAAATTGTTTTCATGTGGAAAATACTAATATGAATTCTCTGACTAATGAGAAAATCTGGTGGATTATTTTATTTAATGTATTATCAATCAGCTCTGGTCTCTGATCAGATTTCTTATACATTCAAGGCTCTTTCCCTTCTTAAATGGTTTTTAAAATATTTAATTTCTAAAGTTTGGACTTGAACTTCTATTGGTTACAGTAGAAGTACAATACAATACAATACAATGGCTGGCAATAACTTGAGACTTTACAGACAGATTAATTATGATAATGTGTTATTAGCCAAAAATTGACAGCAGTAGGAATGTCAGAAGAATAAGCTGGTCAAAAAACAGGAAGAGACAGAAAAGAAGCCCTGGTGACACTGTGTTTCTCAAGTGCCCCTGGCACAATGAGAACCAGAGGAAATCCAGTATTTACAACATGAAACCAAGGTAGCCTCACTAATCTCCCCCTGCTTGTGTGGCTGTTATCAAAGTTACTCATCTCGCTTGTTGGGTGATAACAGTAACATGCTGACATGTTTGCTGATCTTAACTCCTTGGTATGAAGTATGGTTCATGAGCAATGCAAACACAAAGCACATGTTCATTTTCCTTTAATCCTGAATTCATCACAACAGACACTTCCTGCATATATCACCATCTCTTAAACACTTAATCTCTCAATACAGTATGCAGGCTTGAGTTGCCATCAATACACAGAATAAAATACCTTCAACCCAGTGCATGTCTGCAATAAATGATTATGAATCTAATCTAAAAGCAGACATTTGTGCATTCATAAAATGAGCAAAACATGACTTGAAAGTATACTTTTAAAAGCTGTATATATCTCAAAAACAATGCAAAGTTCAAACTTTATTCTTCCTGAACTCAGTTCAATATCAAGAAATGCCATGCTAAGGAGGGTCTAATTTTAGAAAGCTTCTATCCTGGGGGAAGGAGGGCCGGTCTGCAAGGAGCACAGTATGTTTTCTACTCCAGTGTTCACTGCTGCCAACTGACAGCAGCACATTGGGGTTTAAGGAGTGGAATATTGACAGAGCACATGCAAACAATTGTATCCAAGGGTTTCTTCAAACCAACAGGATGTCACCTGCAGCTCTTCCCTCCAGGGAGGCCAGGAGGCAGCAGATGCTCTCAACCAAAGCACTAACAATGGAGCTGCCTGTTTAACCCCTGTTTTCACACTTCCCTATCTCCATAGGGAAAGCTTTTCCTAAAGGAGGAACCCAATTGCTCCTTAATAAACCCAGTGTTTATGCAGGAAATCACCACTTTGCAAAGGGGCACCATTCTACAATATGTGGTGCTTCAGGCAGGAATAACTCACTAGTAAACCAGAGAAAAGCTATTGACCACCTCTGGGAGAATTTTGGACAGCCCACTTAGAATACATCAACTACAAATATTCATTAAACATCGACTGTCTAGAACAGAGCTCTGAAGCATAGGGAGCAAGAGACCTAGAGTACCCACTGCCCACAGGGAACTCACAAACTAGTACCTGATGGATGCTTTCTCTTTAAAACTGTATGATCAAAGAGAATTTCTAGGTATTGTGTCAAGTGTGCTGAGTAATTACACCTGTCCAAGCTCAATAGACATTTCTGTTAGCCACTTCCGCAGAAAAATAAATACATAAATACTAACAATCACCATTTATTAAGCATCTGCCACCCTGGTTTCTAGAAGAGAATGTCCTGGCAGCATTTAAATTAAATCCTTGTGTTTCTTCAGTGGCTTGTGGTTATTGGGGGAATTCACTATCTTTTTCTAGGAAAATCTTTATCTCCTTAAAGGATAAGGCAAGAGGTCCAAAGCAGGTCTCCACTGCTCCAGTCAGCCTAGGTGAACAGGAGCTGTGTCCTCAGCCATGCCTCCCAGAGGGGTTAAAATCACATAAGCTCTGTATCCCATGTCTGATTTTCAGGTTTTCCATAAACCTCCTCCCATGGTTAGGTTGGAATAGGCTCCAAAGACAATTATGGGCAAACAATCTTCTCAGGGTCGGAGGTCAGGTTTTGAAGAAGACTCCAGTGCTTGCTTCCACAAGACAGATTTGCTTAGCATCTCTTCTGCTAGGCTAGACTCATTAGCCATTGTGAGGCATGAGCTATCATGTAGTAGATGCCTCCCTTTCTCCGCATGTGCATTAAAGTGGGCCCATCATCTACAAATTTACTGTCCCAGGTACTGTAAGAAATATATCTATGGCACGCCAAGAAACTCTTATATACTGGGGACCTTGCAGTGCTGTTTTGCTTTGGATCCAATAATCAAATGTTCTCTCAATTCATTCTTTATGCTCATGGTCTGGCCATTAAGTTTTGCCTGCACTGGCCTGCTTAAACACCCTTTCTGGTGTAATAGAATTGAGTAGACATGGAATACATTTTAAATGTCACATTATGTGCTATTTAGGAATTGTATTTTGCATTTAAGTTGAAAAGGGACCTTTATAAAATTACTAGTTCAACTTCTGGCTTCACTAGCAAGATATTCTTCCACCATGTTTGTCAGGTCACAGAGGGAAAAAAAATGTAATCCTAAGCTAAGGTCCTTTGTACTATGTCTACTATGAAATCAAACAATCTCTCATGATCTGTCCAAACCAATGAGAATAACAGAAGGAAAAAAAAGTTCTTTTCTAATACAAGCATATACATTTAGGAATTAGAGACTTGAAAAACCCTCCACTCCATTTTCTCCTACTGCTTCTGCACAGCACTGGTGTCACCTCTTCTTCTTTACAAAGGATACATGAGTTGCTTGTGTCAACACTCTGGGAACAAGAAGAGCCTATGTAAATGTGGCTCACAGCTTGTCTCTAGAAGGAGAAACTGCTGGTCTTAGAACAAAACAGAAAATCATATGCGGATTTATTTATCAAAGCCATGGCCTGGAGTAAGTTACATAGTAACTATGTAAGATGGGGCTTGTTGAGCTTCTAGTTAATTAACCAAGTAAAAGAAGTCTTCCTTATTCTCTTCTCACACATAAATAACTGCTTGGGTCCATGTTATTGGACAAATTCTTCTGCATTCAAGAAAATTAGAGACTGCAATATAGCTGCTTGTATTCTAATCATTGCTCTTCAAAAATGTGAAAGAGCTGGGAAACAGGCCAGGGATGTTACATAGGAGCAAACATTTCCCCTACACATTCACCCACATGCAGACGCTATTCTTCTCTCAAGCGAGATGGAAATAAGTAGGCAAACACACACTTGATCACAGCCAAAAAGCTTAGACGTGATTAAAGCCTGAACACAAACTATCCCAGACTCATCCAGACTGAGTGGCTAGTATTTTCTAATAAGTTCAGAGAAGATATATTGCTATTGATCAAAGACAAAAGATAGTTTATCTCATAAATTTGCCAGGTGGGAAGTTTTATAGTAAGTTATAATAATAAGTCATTCGCTGCATCTTTTCTACATTCAGGCCTGGTATTCTGAATAGAAGATGCGTAGGTGATTAAGACAAAATGCTTTCCTTCAGGGAGCTAGTAATCTATGGTGGAGACAAACCTAATAAGTCACTTGCATAAGATACACAAAGCACTATGACAAAGGAACAAAAGACACTTAAGATTAGTGAGGAGTTCCTGTCAGGAGTAAGAATGACAGAGGAAATTTCTGAACTACACTTTGTAAAAGAAGTGGGTATTCAACAAGCAGGAAGATATGTGCACTCTTAGGGGTGGGTTAGACCATGAGCAAAGCATATGGAAGAGCAGACACCTTGCAGAGGTGACTTTCTATGTGTCAGTCTAGAGAGCTCAGGCCTTTGAACAAACAATAGCATACATGTTATGCCAAGACATTTCACAGATGTGATTGACAACTATAGTTTGATATTTTTTCATTCTTGTGACAAAAGACTCTGTAAATGTAATTTGAATAGAGAAAGATTTGGCTAATATTTTAGAAAAGTGTAAGTCATTATCATGGAGAAGGCATAATGGAGGTCACAGCTACAGGAGCATGTAGCTGGAGTTACTCATATCAACATAGACCAAGCAAGATTCAGAGAATAGATAGGAAACAAAACTGGCCTATAAACAACCACCAGTGACCCTCTAACTCCAGAGATGCTGTACCTCCTGCAGGATCCAAAACCTTCCAAAACAGCCCCATCTGTTTGAATCCATGAGCCTCTTGGAAGCAGTTCCCATTCCAGTCACAAAAAGAAGACTTTAAGTTGGCGAAGTTAAAGATCACTTTCCATACTTATCAGTTGAAGGCTTTCAGAGTGAAAGTGGAGATTTCCTGGAGAAGAATGAAATTGGCTTCAAGACTATATCATAGGCATCCTGCTTGAGTTTTTTTTTTGTTTAGTAGGCACTATGCAGAGTTCAGACTTGCTACCTGCCATAGCATATCAGCCAGTGACTTAACTAAGGCAGCTCCTCAATCATATTGATCCTCTTAAGGCTACTGATAGATACACAGCAGCTATATACTGTACCTGGGCTCAAGCACATCTACATATACTAGTAATGGGAGGTGGACCGCGTAGGAGACTGACATCTATATAAAGAACTTTGTGTATCAAGCTTAGCAAAGTGAATTTCATTCTACAAGTGAGCAAAAGTACTGGAAGATTTTAGGGAAAGACTGGCACACATATTAGTAAACTCTCTGTGAACCTTCCAAATAGAGGACACTTTGAGTCTTGCAGAATTGTTGGCAGTTAAAGATAACTTCATAGAAACTGTTGTTTATGCCATCACCTTGAGGCAGATAGACATAGGGAGTAGCTTGGTAACCTGGGACTCCACTTGGTTTGGGCTATACACCCCTCTCTTCTAACAATGCACCTAGCAACATAACTCTCCCATCTTCATCATACTACAGAAACATCCCATTTTGAACTATATAATAAGCTTCTCTGCCCTTAACAACCCTATATGGCTTCTCTTTCATGGTCAGATTCTATTCAAGTATACTTTAGGATATACGTGGGAATGGAAGGCAGTGTGGCAATCTTGTCTACACTGGCTTTTAATACAAGTGCAATAAGACAAATTGTGTTTCCTGAGTAAATTTTCAGGGAAAATTCTTTGTATATCATACTCCACCTATGCATAATTTGATATGAGTGTCATTAGCATCAGATGAACCATGGGGAGGAACCTGCACAGGAGAGGAAAAGTTATGAAACCTAAACCTGCCAATCAAAATAGTGATCATCCTCCACGTTTGCTCCAGCCTTAGAAAACAGCTTCACTTCTCTTGGCCCCATAAAAGAATTTCTAGGCAATGACCTGGGATACTTGAACACTCTCCCTCATATGGTTCACTGCTACCTTGTAGTATCTTTGTCTGCTTCTAAAAATCCCGGGGTACTTTGCAATCTTGTGCTACCTCTTTTTCAATTCTTTGACTACAACAACAAAGTGAAAGCATCCTGTCCAGAAACTGAACACCTTTTACTGGGTATCTCCTGCATGAGATCTCTTCAATCTTTACATTCTATTTTTACTCTGTTCCAACTAGGTATATGTACTGGCTAGTTTTGTGTCAACTTGACACAGCTGGAGTTATCACAGAGAAAGGAGCTTCAGTTGAGGAAATGCCTCCATGAGATCCAACTGTAAGGCATTTTCTCAATTAGTGATCAAGGGGGAAAGGCCCCTTGTGGGTGGGACCATCTCTGGGCTGGTAGTCTTGGTTCTATAAGAAAGTAGGCTGAGCAAGCCAGGGGAAGCAAGCCAGTAAGTAACATCCCTCCATGGCCTCTGCATCAGCTCCTGCTCCCAGACCTGCTTGAGTTCAAGTCCTGACTTCTTTCAGTGATGAACAGCAATGTGGAAATGAAAGCTGAATAAACCCTTTCCTCCCCAACTTGCTTATTGGTCATGATGTTTTGTCCAGGAATAGAAACCCTAAGACAGTATATGAGCAAGCTGGACTATGCCAGTGACCAGAATATCAGGTCATCCACCTCCCAAAGGACCTGAATACGAAACTGATAAACATGTATACTTTGCCTGTAGCCTGTTTGCCCAGGTCTGTCAGCACTGCAATTGTCACCTTGCTGAGTGACACCCTTGGAAATTCATCACCATGTCACATTTGGCAGCTGTACCAGGAGCATCCTTTATTTATGTATGAGCTGAGCACTGGGGAGCATCAAGCCTCTGTCTTCAGATCTACAGGGCTGCTGATCTTAAGAGAGCAGCATATTTATTCACAACCATCGTGAACTGCATGAGACCTTTCTACACTTGTGAGTAAATAGACTCAGATTATTCATCTTCTCTGTGTAGGTACCATTCACTGTCTTCCCTAGAGATTCTGGGTAGTTCCAAAGGGGAGGAGGTGCCAACTGGCCAAGGGGTCACATCCATCACCGGGTGATTTCCTTGCCCTCTTTCACCTAAAGGACTTCCAGCTGAAGTATAGACTGGGCACCAAAGTGATAGAAAAAAAAAAACAAGCACTTTCCAACACACACCCTAGAGAGACAGGCCTCTAGCAAGAAGCACCAGGAGTTTAACAGAGAGGAAATTTAGTATGTGCCCTTGACATATATTGACCACAGTCCCATAAGGAGACATCCAGGTTTGACTTCCATGTCAGCCTTGTATGTTCATTGCTTCATGTTTTCAACCAAGAAAATGGACAAAATTTGTTTTCTCATGATTCTCTCTAGCTTAGTAAGGCTTTCATGATAGCCCTGTGCTTTAGGAAGAATGGAGCCAAATTGGAGCCTCACCTATGAAAAACTGAAAAGAAGACTCTGTAGTCAGGAAATGCTTCCGAATTCCTTCATCCTACATTTTTCTTCATTTCATCTTTCCAGGGAGATTTTTAATAGTTTTCTTCTGAGCATTAACCCAACAAAATTCAGTCTTTTATAAAGGCAAATTCAGGCTACTTGAGTAACTCAAATGAAGTATTTGAAGAAGTTGCTCTGACCCTTCCATTCCTGGAGAAAGGTCACACAGTTACCAAGGACTCCTCAGGATTTAGTTGCCTTCTATTTTTACCTCAGGGAAAGCTTAGAGCCCCACTTTCACTAGCTCCTTTAAATCACTGCAGAAAGAACCAGACACTTTTGGCACAAGAAAGCCTTCAAATTAGAGAAATTTTAGCAGTTCTAATCTATGGTTAAAAATCTGAACCTTGGGCTGGCAAGGCGGCCCATCTGATGGGAATGCCTGCAGGCAAGTGTGATGACTTGAATGTGACGACTTGGGTTCCATTCCACATAGTGAAAGGAGTGAAATGGCTTTCATAAGTTGCCCTGGCTAACACAGAGATGCTATTGCATGTGCATGTGAACACATGTGCACATACTAAATACATATAAAAATTAAAGCATGGACCTTAGCTCTTGTCTAAAACACAGACAAATCTAATCCCAGTGCTCTGATGAAGATGGCAAGCAGCCCCACGTGCCCCTGAATGTGCCCCCGAATGTGTGATAAGTCCACAGCCAGGCCCAATGACTGTCAACATTTCAAGGAGCAGAGAAATGTGGTGTAGAGACCTGCAAATTCTGTCTCTTGATCTCCAAAGCCTGAGATTTACAGCCTATAATTTAGTCCTAGCTTTCCTTATGGGAGGACTGTTGACTGTGATGCTACTTTTTTGTTATCTGGACCTTTTCTATACTGTTTCTGAGTGTCAGTTGGAAGCAGTCTGTGAATGATGTTGGGGGATGGTGATGATGCGCTGTGTAGGCTGGCAGTGTTCTGTCTGGAGATGGCCTTAGCTTCTACCCTCTACTCTTCACTTCCTCACTTTGGATCTTTTCTCTGTCACCAGGTTGCTGTAACCATGCAACCTTGCAAATACAAGAATGTAATTAGTACCCATGGCCACCCTGCCAGGACGGTAGACAAACCTGTCCTTCCTCAGTCACTCACCTCACACTCAGTTAGCTTTCCCATGGTGTGTGGATATGTGGGTGTGTGGATGTGTGGATGTGGGTTGTGTTTATGTATGGGGGTCAGTTCATATGTCACAGCATGTATGTAGAGGTTAGAGATCAACTTTGTATAGTTGGTTTTCTCCTTCACTTTTACCAGTTTTTTTATTCCTTTTCCAGAATCTATGCACAAGAAGTACCTCTACCAGCTGAGCCATGTCCTCAGTATCTTCAATAAGCTGTTACTACAGAGCATTACTATAAACACCTATGGTCAGTGGTGGTCACATTCACTTGTCATAAAGGACACAATCTTCAAATATCATAAAACCATCTTACAACCATACAAAAACCAGGCAAAATAAAGATAATATATGGTGAAGATGGCTCATTAGTAATACTACATTGAGGAACTCCTTGCAAGTATAATTAACTTAATGACATCTTATAAAATGTTTATACAGCACAAGTTTGAGGATTTTTGTAATTGTAGCAGAAAAAAATTAAACTAATGATTTAAAAACTCAGTGCTATGATACCCTTGCAGTAGGAATTAACATTACTTAAAGAAGTTAGAAATACCTGCAAAGCTAAGGTTATATGATTTAGTCCAAGGGGATCATTTTACAAAAATAATCTTTCATTCCATCTTAGAAGTTCCACTGTACATGAGGATGATGTGGAAATGGTACATAAAATCAACAAAAATCTCCCTGGAGGCAGAACGCCCTAACCCTGCTGCACCCTTCATATGCCTGACCTCAGTCTTTGTCCAAGGTTCACTCACCTAAAAATGAAGGAGCTGTGTCAGGTTTGAAGAGTTGAGCATTAGAAAAAAAGGAAAAAAAATTAAGAGGATAAACTGTAAAGATCAGGCAACACTTGGCTGTAGGAGATACCTGCCTGGCAGTAATTTCTATAAAACTAGAAGTTTCAGACTTGGCTTTAATTGGTAGCTGTAGCCACAATGGGAGCACCCTCCATCCTGAGCCAAGTGTGTGTGTTAGAAAGGGGGACCTTGCAATAAATTGTCTCACTGGGTTCTGACTACCATCAAAGTCAGATCTTCATGCTTATTTGTAAGTTACTCCTACAGTGATAAACAGCTCTGAAAAAAAATAGGAGAAATATAAACTGGAAAAGAATGTATAGTTATTTTGCCAATTGTCTCCTAAGCCTCTGTGGGGTTTTCTTACTAGACATAGAGAATTTTAATAGAGCTACAGGCCCAGTCCTACCACTGATGTGTTTCTAGTTCACTGAAAAGGACTAACATACATGTGGGAGGTTCTAAAGCAGTGTTTCTCAACCTTCCTAATGCTGTGACAGTTCCTTATACAGTGGTGACTCTCAACAATAAAATTACTTTCATTGCCACTTAATTTTGCTACTGTTGTGAATCATAACATAAATACCTGTATTTTCTGATGGCCTAAGGTTAATCCGGTGAATAGCTTGTTTGACACCCCCATAGGAGTTGAGATCCACAGGTTGAGAATCACTATTATAGAGTATGGCAGTTAGCACTTGGATGGCATTAAATACAATGGTTTAAAGTACATAGCAAAGTGGATGCTCACAGTCATCTATTGGATGGAACACAGGGCCCCTAATGGAGGAGCTAGAGAAAGTACCAAAGGAGCTGAAGGAGTCTGCAACCCTATAGGTGGAACAACAATATGAACTAACCAGTACCCCCAGAGCTCGTGTCTCTAGCTGCATATGTAGCAGAAGATGGCCTAGTTGGCCACCATTGGGAAGAGAGACCCCTTGGTCTTGCAAACTTTATATGTCCCAGTATAGGGGAACACCAGGGCCAAAAAGTGGGAGTGGGTAGGTAGGGGAGCAGGGGGCAAAAGGGGAGAGAGTATAGGGAACTTTCAGGATAGCACTTGAAATGTAAATAAAGAAAATATCTAGTAAAAAAATAAAGTACATAGCAAAGGAGTTTAAAGACATGATGAGGCTGGGAATGGTAGGAGAGTTAGAGATAGAAAACAGGCAACTGTTTATAGTACAAGAGTAGCATTTGCTACTAAGTACTCTGGAAGTGTCTATAAAGATTTGATATAAGAAATAGAGATTTGAGAAGCCAGCCCGGGAAAAGGCTATGGTTAGTCAATGCAAGGATCCAGGAAATGATAGTGACAATTACAGTGTCATGACACTCGAGAAAGGACATGTGTCTGGATCTTTAGGAAAGCAGCTCTAGAAGAACTTCATAAATCCATATACGTGATCTATGAAGGGAACTTTTGCTTTTTATATCCCCTGGAGAGGGGTAAGGAGAAGGAGGAGGAGGAGATGGAGATCAAATACGGTATTAGTGATGATGCCTTGGACTAATCAAGTCTAGTGTACAGTTCAGTCAGGGTAATGAAACTCAGGAAAATAGTTTAGAAGATCTGAAATCAGGGATCCTCAGATCCTAGGTAACCCTGGAATCTTCAGGAGATCAAACAATATGAGCACAAAGCTATTCTGATGGCTAAACCTAATGACCAAATGTGGGACATTAGCTTCATGGGCTTGAGTTTCTCTCTCTCTCTCTCTCTCTCTCTCTCTCTCTCTCTACTAAAATAATTTAGACCTCATGGGGTAAACAGAGTAATACTTCTCATATAGTTACCTATAACCTAGTCTTCAGAACATGTAAATATATTAAAAATATATGGCAAGGGGGAAAAAAAGTTACAGATATAACTGAAGATGAAAATTACTGACCATAAAATAGAAACTATTTTGGATTCTAGATAGTCCCAAAGTAATCTCAGAGGTACTTAAAAATGGAAGATGAAAACAGCAGAGAAAATACCATGACACAGCTCAGATCAACCAGAAAGGCTTTGAAGATAGAGGGAGAGGCTACATGCCAACAAATTGAGTACCCTCTAGAAGATAGAAAAGAGGAAATAGAATCTCCTTTTGAGCTCCCAACAAGAACTGCAGACATCTCACATTTATTCCAATGACATTCAGGTAGAGCCTCTGATTTGGAGAGCTCATTGAAAGACTTTCCTAGATAGAAAAAATGAATCCTTTCTTCCATTCAGATAAAGCAAGATTCAAGAGCAAAGATAGATGGAAACAATCTCCACTTGGTAAAACAAGTAAGTTTATTTGGTTTATTCATGGGAACCTTACAGGAAGGTAGAACATTGAAAATCTCTAACCCACCAATGTCCTACTTTCTAAGTCTACAATAAAATTAATGGGAACCTAGTTTCAGAACATGACCAGTGTTAGCAGAGATAACTGCAGGTCCAGACAACGACTGGCATGGATACAACCAGACTATGAAAATGATGGTCATGTGTAACTCATCCTTGTTCTTTACAATGATTGTTCTGCTCTTAGTAGATGCTGTCTAGAAATGGGGAGGATGGTTTGCTTATATGGTACATGGGACAGTTACATGCATCTTGCTACAATGTGGAGTAACTCTGGTTGACAGTGGGAAGAGTAATCCCACTACTGAAAGGTCTTTCTCTTCCACCATTTCCTTTCTAGGCCTTGTTTCTTTGTTTCCTTCTTGCCTGCTTGCTTACCTGCCTGACATCTTCCCTCCCTCCCTCCCTCTGTCCATCTGTCTTTCTTTCCCTATCTTCAGTTCTGTCTTTCAGACAAGTTTAGGGAGGCACCTTCTAAGATAACACTCTGATCCTGACAAAATGTTTCAAACTGAAACAAGTCCATGTCAAAATAGGTTCAAGTTATCTCACTAAGTCACCACGAGAGAGAAATCATGGTAGATTCAAGCCCAGAACTCGGTGAGTGAGCTGGAGGACAGATACATATTTCTAGGCGTAGGTCTGACCCTAGGAAAGCCTTGGGCCTTACCTAGAGTCTCTGCTTGGTCTTGTTGCAGAACAGTCAGTCACAGAACAGTTAGCCATAAACCTCACCCGGAAAAATACCAGCACCAGAGGAGTTCAACTTGGAACTTCCAAGCTCATCCTTTCTATAATTGCCACCCACAGTCCTTCCAGTTAAATTGCCTATCAATTAGATGTGACATAAAATTTCAAGGTTCTTGATTCCCTGTTTTATAGTCAGACAAATAATGGCCTTAACTGCTCATGAAAGTCCTATAAGAGTTTAAGAGGAAAGGTTGATAAAATGAGCAGGGTCCAGCTTCCCTGGATTGCCCTATCTGAATAAAGGGTCTCATAGGGTCGCAGCAGTTGACCCCTGGTTTTAGCTTCATCTTTCTTTCCTTTTTATCTCTTTGTTTGTAGCTTCAAGGGGTGATAAGAGCAGAGAATATCATTTACCATTTAACATGATGTTGTTGGGTTTAAACTGTCTTATTGCTTCATAGGAAACATTTTTAGATATTGATATCTGTTTCTCAGAGAAGCTACACTCATTCCTAGAGGGTTTTGACAGGTCAGTTTTATAGAATCAATCCCATGGCATCTATACCTTCTCATTTTCAAAAGCCTAGCATTGCCCAGAATTTACAAAATGAGCCAATGCATCTCTGACTATCTCCTTCTTGCTCCCTCCCAATCTCTAGCTCTGCTTCAAGTGTGCAGAAAACATTTCCTTTCTCTTGATCACTATAATCCCTCACTCCCCAGTTTATTTCATTTGTAAGTGGAATCTGGGCTGATTTTATTAGTCTGCATTATTAAGTGTCATGTGTTTCCAGATGGTCTGCAGAGTCCGTCTGAGCTGAGAATGTGTATGTCGCTGGGCCTTTGCTAATCATTCACAGGGGACACATGTTCTGCTGGCTTTACTCTCAATAACTGGCCTGTGTTTTTCCAAATGGATTTACATTTTTATGTTTGGCTGATGATGTCTCCAGAGACATATTCCATGAATGTCTGGCTCTCTGTTATTACATGTACAAGTCATAAAGCTATGTAATAAGACTCATAAAAACATGCAAATAGTCCTTTTCTAGGGAGGGAAGAAACACGATCAGCCCTAAAATCAGGAGCTTGGAAAAGCTGAGTGCTATGCTGAGGACTCAGGAGGAGGAGGAGCAAGCATCCTCTGGGATTACCAGTAATAAATAATTAAATCAGCAAACAAAGCAGCCACCTGACAAGCCTAGCATTTGGTGTGCCATGGAGACTCATTAGTGGTGGTCCTTTAGCATCTTGTGCCCAGCAAGAAAAGGACATTCTTCTCTGTTGAGACATCTTCAAGCCCCACAATTCACACAGCCCACTTCTGAGAACTTGAGCATGAGAACCGGATCTACATCCCTTTGTCTTCTTTAATTACACCTTCAAACCTCCAGTCTACAACTTTTCCATAGCAACTACCAGATAAACGCAACACATCTTGCTTTTTGCCTCAGATTTACTTTATTATGTGTATGAGTGTTTTTTCCCTGCATATATAAGTACTTCTCATGAGTGTACTGGCCACAGAGACAGGAAGAGGGCTGGAGGGTTCCACAGGATTGGGTGTGGCTGTGAACTGCCAAGAGCTTGAGAACCAAACCAGGTCCTTATTTCTGAGCCATCTTTCCAGCACTTCTCCCTGCAATACTCATCTCTATTTTTTCTTTTATTTTGAAATTATAATCACATCATTCATTTCCTTCTTTCTTTTCCTCCCTTCAAATGCTTTTATATTCTCCTCTCCTTGCTCTCTTTCAAATTCATGATGTTTTTACATTAATTGTTCTCTCTCTCTCTCTTACTCACACACACACACATACATACACACACACACACACACACACACACACACACACAATCTCCTCCCCCTCTCTCTCCAATATAAATTGCTCAGGCTGCATAATGTTACTTGTTTTTATGTTTTCACAGCTGAATATTTAGAATTGGATGACAAGTTGGTGTGCTTTTCCCTATGTAAAAGTATTTATCTTATTCTAACCCACACCTTAGTTCCTTGTAGCTCTTTGTTTAGGGTTGAGGCCTCATGGGCTTCCTCCGAACTACTTTGGCATGTTTATAATTGTTGTCCTTGTTAAGCTCATACTTAGGTAGTTATGCTGGTAACACTTTATGGGGGTAGCTTCTGACATTATGAGGAGGCATGATCTCCTGGCAACCTCCCTCATTTTGTACCTCCTACAACCTTTCCACCTTCTCTTCCTCACTGTTCCCTGAGTCTTACAAGTGAGAGTGTTTTGTAGTGTTCATTAGATCTTGGCTCTACAACTCTAGATTTTAATTAGTTGTGGATTTCTGTAATGGTCTCCATCAGTTGAAAAGAGAACTTTCCTTGATAAGGGGTGAGAAATATACTTATAAGAACAAAAATTTGAGCATAGTTAGAGATTATACGTGTTTAATAAAGTGTTGGTTATAGGGACTCCTTCAAGAACACTAATTATCCCTGAGTAGTTGGCTGGGTTCCAGTATTAGGCATGATTTCCCTCTTGTTGAGCAAGTCTTAAATCTAATAGGAAGCTACTGCTTGCCATCTAGGTATGCATGCCCCTACTGTATACTTAGGGTTACTGTACCATGCTGGTCACTGTTGTGGTTCATAGGTGTCACAGCTGGGTAGGACTTTTAGTTGCTACCCTCCTATGAAAGCTTGAATGGTTTCTTCTGGAACCATGACTGTCCTTGGGAAAGAAGTATCCAGTTTGGTTCTAGTTAAAAGGCTTCTGGGCCTTTTGTCTGAAGTGCATGGTGTCTTCAGCAATAGAGAGTTACTTTCTACCTCTAAGGCCAAACATTATATCTTTTCTTTTTTTGGAGGATCTTTAGGTGGTATTTCGTTCTTAAAGGGAACATTTGCAGATCAGATGAGAAATTTTCATTTAAATATTTTTATATTTATAAACAGACTTGCGTGTTAAACTTTTTAAATAGTTAATTACACATTCCTTATGACTTTTTTTTTTTCAAGAGAGAGGGTTTCTCTGGGTAGCCCTGGCTGTCCTGGAACTCACTCTGTAGACCAGGCTGGCCTCAAACTCAGAAATCCGCCTGCCTCTGCCTCCCAAGTGCCTGGCTCCTTATGACTTTTTAAAGTAACCTAACTGTTATTTTTATCTTCTTCTCCCTTCTTCTGTACGTATCTTCCTCCCCAACTCCCTAATTAAAGCCACCCCTGCTACTCTTGGCCAAGAGCACAAGTCTAAAGAACAATAGGCATTCTATAATTATTTTTTAAAATAGGTAAAAGAATAAGTAGAAAGGATGTTACATTTGTAGTTGCCCAAGAAACCTGCTTTCCTTCTATAATGTTAAATGTGGGGATTTCTGGGTTCCACGATAGCCAGAAGTGCAGACTACTCTCTCAATCTGCCTGTATTAACATTCCTTGGCCACACAATTGAGGTTGGAACAAAACCAAGAGGCCCTGAAACATGGAGCAGCACATGGGAGGGCACAGATTTGATATTGCTCAGAGATCTGTCCATCCAAAGAAGTCCTCTCCTGGGCTTCTATGATGCCATACTCCCTTGGAGTCTTTCTCTTCTGTCCTCTGCCATCTCCCTCTAAGTGCTGGTCAACCTAACTCTGTCCTGTAAACGTTCAGTCTATGCTGAGACCTATTCTTGGAGATCCCTTTTACTCTTTGGGTCTCAGACCAAAATATCCAACTACATCCGGTTTTGCCACATACCTCAGTTCATGTAAACATAAAATTTTCTCCCAGATAAAGTTAAGTAAAAACAAAAACACTCAGTCCTTCACCAGATGCCCCGTCATAGGCATGGATTGCCATCTTGACCTTTTGTCAGATAACTGAGTCACCATCCTTGACCACACCATCATCCCCTTGATGGATTGGTCACCAAGTCCTTTTCTGGAAACCTCACAAAAGTCTCTCTCACTCTGGCCATTCTCTCTCTTTCCTCCCTGCCTCTATTCAGTTCATCATTTCTTCTCTTTACTTGGACAACTGTCACAGATTCCCACCCTGTCTCTTATAATTGCTTTAAGTACAAAGCAATTTCCAATCAAAGCCAGTGATTTCTAAAGTAAAAGTCTAAACGTGTCTGGTTTAGACCTGACCCACCACTATCTCCATATTACTTTTTGCATCCACCATAACAGCTTAGTGTAGACTTTCCTTGTAACTTCTTATCAGACTATGCTGCAGTTGTGCTGGTCTTTCCCTAGCCTTGTCTCTGGCTTCCCTGGGCTTAACTATATATTCCTGTTCATGCATGCCCATCCCTATATTATCATTCATATATCATACATACACTGCATTCTATACAAAATTTCCCATTTCTCCCTGAAATTGGGTAGTTATTCCTTCTCTCTGCTTTCGGAACAAGGAGCCACCTGGCCTTATCGTTGTAGTACTCTGGGGCTGCTCAGCTCTTTAATCTCTGGGTGTGATCTGTTTCCACCTTCTTTGCTGAAAATTATTAAAAGCCCATGTTGCTCTGAGCTCTCACCACAGGCTTCATCCTTTCGTCTAGAAATCTACAATATTAAGCTCATCGAGATAAAAATGTCAAGTAAAGCTGACCATAGATAAATGGGCAAACCAAAATGGCACCTGCACTTTAAAGGTTATCTAGATCTGGAAGATACAAACAGGGGTTTGATTTCACATGGATTTGATAACTTGCAGGTGAGACTTTGAAATGGAAACAGATGTTAAGCTCAATGCCTGAGGCTTGCTACGTGATCCTCAATACTATTACAGTGTGGGCAGAGACTATGCCTATTGGTGAGATCCCAATGAGAAGGCTACAAAAAAGGTGAGCTTGTAATTCCAAATGCTACAGGTAATAGGCAAAAGCTTAACTGTAAGTTATTGTTAAGGCCATGTTTACAATCTTTTGCTTCAACGTGTGCCTACTCCTTGATTGGCTAAGCATTTTGGAACAATTTCCAGGTGATGGTTGAGCAGATGTAACACTGCTCTCCAAATTGTATCCTAAGCCGCATATTATGTGTCTGGGATAAACATTATGGGGATGGTAGACCTGAATGAGGAAGAGACATCACTCAGAAGATAAGCACTGTGTTACTTGGAGCACACCCTGTAGGGCCCCACATATCTTTTATCTTTTCTGAAACATGCTTTCCTTTTCTATAAGCTTGCAATGGACACACTGCCATCATACTGGGGATGCAATTCCAACTTATATATTCAAGAACACATATTCAGTCCACAGAAGAGGGGATGCTACACTTGATTCTAAACTGTCTCACCTAGTTCATATTTTGACATTTGTTCCTCAGAAAATAGAACTGAATTAGAAGGCTGTAGAATCTTCCAGATGTAGAAACTAGCTGAAAGAGAGAGGTCACTGGAGGTGGCCCCTTGAGGTTATATTATTCCTAGATCTTTCTTGTTGTCAGCTCTAATCCTACTTGGCCATGAAGTAAAGTTCTCTCAGATTCCCACTAACATTGAGATCCTTGACAATCAGAAAGTGTCAGACCAAAAAAAAAAATCCTTCTGTTTCTTTCCTGTGTGTTTCATAGGGAAGAATAAAGTGACAGGTCACATAAACATTACTTTTATTATTCAGCAGTTTGTTAAAAAAACAAAACAAACAAACAAAAAAACACATGTGCCTGTGTAAACAATGACATCACTCATGAGGACATGAAATCTTTAGGAAAGATAATTAGACACTTAAGCAAGGGAGAAGAGCTTGAGACAAATCACATGATAAGCCCATTGCAGTGTACATCTGCCAGCTCAGGTTCTCCCCCTCACATGCCAATCTCTACATCGAACTCAAGTCTATTGATAAGTATGTTTCTTGTGAAACCAAAGGAAGTCTTTCTATTGCCCCTATGCTTTACCCCAAAGCAATAAGAGATAGCTTATTCTGAGCTAAATGTGTGTGCTTATGTCCCAGAATCATGAATTCAGGTGGCCCAATAACATGTCCTTGCATGGAAGTATTACTCTAACTTTATATCAACAGAACAAAAGAATGTCATAAATAAAGTATTTTTTAAATGAATCAGTGAGGACAGTTGTTGGAGGGATTGCTCAGATTACAATGTCTTGTAGGTATGTGTGAGAGGTTGTCTTAATTTTTAATTGACATGGGGGTGTCTATTCCACCAAGAGTGGAGTCATTCCCTAAGCAGGTAGTTCAGAGCTATGTAAGAAAAGTTAAATAAATGGGTTTTCAACCAAATCACCAAACTGTTCTTCTGTGGCTTCTGCTGGAATTCCAACACTGACTTTCCTTAATGATGAACAGTAACCTGTAAGCCAAATAAACTGATTCCTCTGTAAGTTTCTTTTTGTAGAGTTTTATCACAGAAACAGAGGAAACTAGAACACAACAACTTCTTTCAGCTTCCTAGTTGTATCCTATATAGGGAATGCTTGCAAATGTTTAATAACTAGCTTCCTACGAAACAAAAAAAAAAAAAATCACCTTGACTAGTAGTTGTTGGAAGATTCAAAGGTGAAATACCTCTAGCATGGACAGTTTCAAACATCACATCTGTGTCACTGGAAAATGTCGTCCAAACCTGGCTTTTATAAACCAGTGGAGTTGATTGTAACATTCTAGAGTGTTTCAGTAAAGCTACCTATGTCCCAGAGATTCATAGATATGAGGCATGTAGTCCAAATTGTTCTCCCTTTTCTCTACTAACCCTTCAGTATCAGACAAAAAAATACCCATGCCAGTGGATATGTAAAATTATCCCTAAAGGTTCTTAGTAAGACAAATCATATCCCACCCTCACCGCATCATTCATTCCTCAGCATGAGTTTTCTCACAAATTTCCTTATTTTGCCCACAGATGGATCTCTAGAACCTTCAAATCACCATACTTTCAAATGAGGTCTACATGTTTGCTCCTGGCTCTAAACACACCCAGAGAAAGAGTTACCTCCCACAGCACTTTATACTAAGGTAGTTCTGATGAGACATCAGGTATGTGGTCTTATGACTATGTCTCCTTTTCTCATGGTATAAAATGAATTCATTCAGGATAGACACCTTGTGTGCATCCTTTGTAGATCCTCAGAATACAGGAATTAAGGCCAATTTAGAAGATGGCCTAGTCGGCCATCAGTGGAAAGAGAAGCCCATTGGTCGTGCAAACTTTATATGCCTCAGTATAGGGGAATGTCAGGGCCAAGAAGTGGGAATGGGTGGGTAGGGGAGTGGGGTGGGAGGGTATGGGAGACTTTTGGGATAGCACTGGAAATGTAAATGAAGAAAATACCTAATTAAAAAAAATTTTTAAAAGATACTGTTAGATGCAAGAAATTGCTCACGGGATACCTGATACCTCTCTTGTCTCTCACAGCCTCACTTAATTTCTGCATTAGCAATCAAGAATAAGGAAAGAAAGCAGAAGTGTCCCTTTCTCTCTCCTAGTTACTTGAAGGCTTCTCTAAATTGTTCTGGGGTCAATCAAAATTCTGTGACAGGTGTTGCAAAAACAGAAAGGATCATGTCCCCTTTGCTAACTATCAGTTTGGAGGAGGAAACACTTTATATACATAAAGTATACACATGAACCATTACTACAGGACTAAGACTCAAGCAGGTAAAGGAAAATTAAATAGAGAGAGACTTTGAGGAACTGGGTAGTGCCTATGAAGAAAATGATTTGCATTTAAGTAGGAGTCCTATGTTCCCTACAGTCAGAATTTCCTGCGAATCTGAAATTATCCACAGTGTCTAGAGAGTGGCTATCCAGCTAGGATTTTATGCAAAACTCTTCCTCATTGGGAAGCATAGTTTCAACAGCTGACTTTTCTCCAAAAGAGTGCAGGTTTATAAATGGCCTTGAGCTGGCCAGAATGTCTTTGCCCATGACTAGACACTGTGTAATAAACACTTGCAAACCCAGAGCAAGCTAAACAGAGAAGGCATGGGGGATCTCTGGCCATAATCTTATAGCATTAAAGGTGAAGAGAGATGGTTTACCCTGTGGGCTTTACCTTCTGATCTCTGTGTCTTAAGTTGCATTATTTTCTCAGAGAAGATATGAACAAATGCCAATCAGCCTAGAAAGGGCACCAGCATCAAACCAATAAAAGAATACCACCTAAGTGCAATGTGGTTAACCAATGAATTGAACTGGATTACTTACATCAGTGCAGGTGACCCCAAGACAGCTGTATCACCTCAAGGTCCCATGCTGGCATAAGTAATGACCTCACGAAAGCTGCACTACTTGAGTTGAGTCTTTAACAAAACGTCCACCTCCCATGCACACTTGTACTACTCCCAAAGGCCAACATGCAGCTTCAGAGCAGGCAGAAAGGATTCACAAAGTCCAAGGTCATAATCTGGTGAACATCCATCTTTTTTCTTTCAGGAAGAATTAATACCATCACTATAGGCAAAGCTGTTACTATACATTGTACTTACTGTATTGTAGTGATAAAGCTGCCAAAATTATTCCTGCTCCAACATGATGGCAATACAATAGCCATATTATGCCAGGAAGAAATGATATTCCATAATGCTTTTCCTTTGTAGACTTTTAGGTCATAAGGGATCTACTCCTAATTCCCATTATAGGTAACATTTAACCCATTTACTGAGCACCCATTATGAGCGAAATAAAGTCCCTGAACTATACAGAGGTAAGAGGAAGCAATAAGTTGTACGGCCAAGCTCGCATAATTAAGTACAAGATTAGAACTAAGCTATCCCAAGGCTTAGGGAACAAGATGGGAGAGGGGCCAGAAAGGACACAAGAGCCAGAAGATGGAGAGGAGCAACATTACACACTGTTTTCTGGATATTATGTGGTATTGTATCTATGAAGTCACAACACTGCAGTTACCTGCCCAAGATCAAGGCCATCAATAGTCTGGCCTAAATGGGAGAGGACTATATGAAGTATCACCTCTACCTGAAGAGCTATTATTGACAATTGATGGCTATTTGGGTAATCACTTTAATTCAGTGATATGCCAATGGTAAGTTGCCCATGATCAACCAAATAACCTCACACTAAGGCACACATAAATATTCTAATTAAACTCAGTAGAGTATCTTTAAAAAAGGGAAGTGGGGGGGAGGGTATGGGGGACTTTTGAGATAGCATTGGAAATGTCATTGAGGAAAATACGTAATAAATAAAAAAAAAAAAGAAAGTGAAGGTAAAAAAAAAAACCCATGAAAACAAGAAGAAGGTATGTTGGGAAAAGAAAGGGATCAAGATGTGTGGTTAGAGGATAACATGGGGGAATTCAGAGAAAATGCGATCCAAACACATTATATGCATGTGTGAAATTGTCAAAGAATAAAAATAAAATAGATACAGCAAAAGAAATACTCCACAGACCAGAATTCCCAGTTCATTCTCTGCAAACAGTCCAGGGAGTTCACCTCTGTGGGGATGTTAACATTTATCAGTTTGAATCTTTGCTCGTGCCAATCTATGTCATTTTGGATCTTCTCATAGCCCAAATGCTTGCAAAACAATATACTAAAGGTATTTGCCACGTCTAGGCTTTTGAGGAAACAAAAAGGGAATTTACATTATTATCTTCCTTTACAATTAAAGAAAACCTTATACTCAGTAATTGTATTCATTAAATGAGTACATACCTCACATCTACCACTACCCATATTGTCCCATGCCTTTGGAAAGGAATTTCTGTCTCATTGTTGTTTACACTCTAGTAAAATTGGATGCATATAAACAAACAACTTGAAGGCAGCCCGTATGAGCTATTGTGAAACACTGTGGTTTTCTTTCAGCCACCTGCCAATCTCATGCAATCATCCAGCTCTCTTGTATAAAATACAAACCTCACTGCCCCTCTGCTCATTGCATTGGCCATGGGATGTGCTGTGGGAAGCAACTTGGTGAGCTCTGTTCAGATACCTCTAATCAAGTGGAGCTAGTACTCTCTCCTTAGCCACAGAATAGATTTTCAGGGCAAACCTGTAAAAATCAGAGTTCGAGTATACTAGGAAAATGCTTATTTTGATGGATATTTAAGCATGGAGGAGCTGTGTGTGTGTGTGTGTGTGTGTGTGTGTGTAAGAGAGAGAGAGAGAGAGAGAGAGAGAAAACTAGTTGTCATATTTCATAACTTCTGTGCATTATATAACCCAGACATGGACTACATGTATTCCAACAGCTAATTTTTGATGAATTAAATCTCATTATAACACAGAAACTCCCATTCATTTACACATCATGTCATCTCTGGCATATTCCATACCGTAATAATAAAGTCAAAAGGTCTCAGTAAAACCCACCAGGAAATCTGAAGCTGGGATGAATGTTCTGCAGGACTGTGCTCAGTGAAGTGCATGCAGAGACCAGTGCTTTCAGAACAGGCTACCTTAACAAAGAGATTCTCCATCATGGAGGCTAAGTCTCAGAGAAGGCTGAGAATGGAGGGACACAAACCATGGTTAGATGCTGTCATGGAAAAGATATGGACAGGATCTGTTACCCTGGTTAAAAGCCCAAGGCTGTGGAGGTCATAGGCCCTTGTTATTTTCTAAATGGCATGCTGTTAAATTGCCATCTAAATATTTAACTTTATATCTGTAGATCCTAGATACTTTGAATCCTGGTCAGGGGAACTTCATTTTGCAGTGATTAGCAGTCTATGGATGGATACAATATGTTGAGCATAGGAGACTGCGCATTCAGTCCTAATGAGACATATGCATTAACCCTATCACTCCCATGACTTGAATAACACTAAGGAAGAAAAGGCAGAAAGAGTGTAAGAGCTGGGGATAGGGGAGAGTGCTGCGAACATGCTGCCTTCCAGACAGATGGTGTTGCTGTTAAGACCATACAGCAATTGTGGTTACTGGCACAAGCCCTGCACTGAAGCAAGCTAGACAAAATTCTGCCATAGATTGAAGTTCATCTCCAGGCTCCATCCTTTACTGAGGAGCTATTGGCAGCTATTTGCTAGGGTGGGGGCATAGAACCTTTCTTTGGTGGGGGTGTGTGACCATTGGTAGTTCCTACACTGAAGGGCATGGCCCCTCACTGTACACATGTAGGAACAGCACTAAGTGGACTTAGTGGGTTATGCCCCTGAAAAAACAAAACAAAGCAAAACAAAACACAACACCCAGGAATTTAGGAAGAGGCATACTGCAGGGATAAGGAGGACTTCTGAGGGAGAGATGGGGGTTAGGTATGATCATATTTCATTGTATACATATATGAAATCCCTCAAAGGATAGCTAATTTTGAAAAGCAGTACCATTTGTTTTTCTTATTTATTCTCCTGGATGTTGTTCTGTAACAATTTGTACAAATGCTCAATTTTGAATATGTGACAATTTTAACCTACATGTAAAATTCCACAGGTATAAAATTGTACACTGTTTTTTGTTAATAACATTTAGTGTTATTAGTAAAATATTTTAAAAAATAAGAAGAAAAGGTGTTCTGAAATTAGTACCGCCAACACTCATAGGAGGCTAAACTTCTAAACAGACAAACAGTGGGACAGACCGTACCCATTCTCAAACATGGACTGAGACAAGTGTCTCTATCCTTACTCTGTATCCTCAGTTCCCCTTTCCACAGGCACCTCTACTATGGCCTAGATCCACTTAATGGATCTGATCTCAGCCCTTAGTCCCCATGCTTTTCTCAGTCCACAACTACCATCCATGCTTGTCCATCTACTATTAAAATTAGGCAAAGGAGTACTATGAAAGACCCAATCTAAAACCTATTTTTCCTATCCATATTATGTTCCAGCATCCATCCCTGAGATATCAATGTTCTGTTACCCCCTTCATGACTATAAATCTTCTCTTACCTGCTAATCTATTCACACCTGAAGTTCAAGAGCCTGGTGGCAATGAAACTCAATGTTTAATTCTGTCAGTCTTACTGATATAAGCCTTTGACTTCTAGAAACCAGGACCTAATTATCTAAAACTACCAAGGACTTGGTTGTAAAAACAGAATGCACAACCCCCCAAGTATTTTATAGGGTTTGATGAAACCCACCAATCCTTTTAACAAATATTGGTTTCCAGACCCATGTATCTACTTACCTGGATGCTGCTCACAAGAATTACTGTGATCTTACTTCATTAACATAGTTTTGAACATTTTTCTTCTGATCACTAAGCACTGATGCCCAGACTTTATTATATGGGGAATTTGATCACATTATCATTATTAGTTTGTGAAATACTTCATCTGTTAGCCTTTATCTTCAGAGAGAGCTACTGATGAGTTCTGGGAGATGTTGATATTTTCTCTGATACAATTCTTATTGCTTTGAGAAGGATATCATCTTCTGGGTCTACCCCACAAAGCATAGCCAGTTAGGGGGTTTTCCAAATTACATGGTGCTTCATATTCTAACATGCTTCTCTTTATGAGCCTTCCGATTCCTCACATGGGGTATAAATTCATATTTCTGGCATCATAATATAAGTTATAGCTTTTTCCATGTTTCTTAGAGTCACCCTAGGATGTTAGAACAAGTCCTAGAGACCTTGCTGGATTGTTTAGTATTAATCACAATGAGTCCTGTGACCACCTTCATAAGTTCACCATGTTTAGCATCTGTTCCTTATGTGCGTTATTCTCCTGATCTTTAAGGGTCTATATTCCTCATAAATGTTGGCATGATTTCTATAATCTCTGGAAGGTGTATTATTACTTTTGATTGTCTACATGATTAGAATCAATGATGACTGGGGCATTAGTGTCCTCTTAGGACAATTTACTGAGGGTGGGAATAACCCTGCACTGAATATGTGTTTCACCATTCCATAGACTAAGGTTCTATACTAAAGAAAGGGGGGTTGACTAGTATGTCAGATAAGTACTTGCACTTTCTTTTCTGTGCCCCATAATCTTCTGAGCTTTGTAGAGTTCTATCATCAGGCTCACAGCATTATCACTTCTGCCATGTCTTCCTCACCATCAGTGGATACTACTTTTTCAAACCATTAGCCAAATGAATAAATCCTTCTTCCAAGGATATCTTTTATATCAGGTTTTTGCTCTCTGCAAGAAGGTCTAGAGATCTAATAAAGCATGGCTAGTACCTCTCTGTCCAATTTATCAAAATACTGTATGAAAACATTAGATGAAATGAGCCTCCAGGGAAGAAGCTGGTAACCTCAGACAGGAGGTCTTTTTCAGCTGAGGTGATACTGAGAGAGATCACAGTTGGAGAGCTGCAGCCATCAGTACTCCCAGCATTCCAGAGCAGTAGAGGAGAGATCATTCAGCTCACACCTGAGAGAAGGTGCACGTCCACAGCTTTTCTATGGGAAAAAATCTGCAATTAAACTATTAAAGCAGAAAATGAGTTTAGAATTTTTCCTCATGTTAAGTTGAAAAATCTTAGGCTGGGAAGCCAGATAGATTTCTTCCTCTCTCACTGGTGGTTCATCCTTGAGTCTAGAAGCTAGACTGAGCCCTGAAGCAAGATCTTCTCTCTATAGCTTTTACCCTTAATTTGCCCTTATTCAATCCAAAGAGGTTAAGACATCATACATAGATAATAAAATGAAGACTCCAGTAACCCTAGTGCCATATAGTGAATTCCTGATACTCTGGGCAAGAAGATATTAACTCACCCATTCCCCAGTTGTACTCACACTACAGCCAAGTCTGACAGTCCAGCCTGATATGTCTAACGCCAATGGCTGGCATTCAAGGTGCTGCCTCTTTGTTCATGATAGAAAATCTTTCCCTTAAAGAATACATCCCATACATTCTATAAGATCACCACTAACTAAGATGACTTCCGTACCAACAAAAATAGCAAAAAGCCTACATACTCATGGAAACTGAACTCTCTACTCAATAGTAACTTGGTCAGGGAAGAAATAAATAAATTAAAGACTTTCTGGAATTTAATGGAAATCAGACCATAGCATACCCAAACATATGAGGCACAATGAAAACAGTGCTAAGAGGAAATTTCATAGCACTAAGTGACTTCATAAAGAAATTGGAGAGATCCTACTCTAGCAACTTTGCAGCACACCTGAAAGCTCTAGAAGAAAAAGAAACAAGCACACAGAGGAGTAGACAGCAGGAAATGATCAAATCAGGGCTGAAATCAAATAATTAGAAACAAAGATAACAATACAAATAAACAACAAAACCAAGAGTTTTGTTTTGTTTTTGAGAAAATCAACAAGATAGATAAGCCCTTAGTCAAACTAACTAAAGGGCAGAGAGACAGTATCAAAATCAAAAGGGAGAGATAACAAAAGAAACTGAGGAAATTCAAAAAAATCATCAGATCTTACTACAAAAGCCTATACTCAACAAAACTGGAAAATCTAGATGAAATGGATGATTTTCCAGATAGATACAATGTACCAAAGTTAAATCAAGATTAGGTAAACTACCTAACCAGTCCCATAACTCCTAAGAAAATGCAAGAAGTCATTAAAAGTCTCCCAACCATCTGGGCAGTGGTACCACATGCCTTTAATCCCAGCATTTGGGAGGCAAGAGGCAGGTAGATTTCTGAGTTCGAGGTCAGCCTGGTCTGCAGAGTGAGTTCCAGGACAGCCAGGGCTACACCTTGTCTCAAAATCCAAAAGAAAATAAATGTCTCCCAAACAAAAAATACCCAGGTACAAATAATGTTAGTGGAGGGTCCTACCAAACCTTCAAAGAAGACCTAATACTAATATTCTTCAAGGTATTACACAAAATAGAAACAGAAGGAACACTACCTAATTCATTCTATGAAGCCACAGTTACTCTGACACCTAAACCACACAAAGACACAACAATGAAAAAGAACTTCAGACATTTTATTTATGATAATCCATGCAAAAATACTCAAGAAAATTCTCACAAACTGAATCCAAGAAAACATCAAAGCAATCATTCGCCACAATTAAGTAGCCTTTGTCCCAGGGTTACAAGGATGGATCAATATATGGAAATTCATCAAAGTAATCTACTAAATAAACAAACTCAAAGAAAAAAAATCACATGATCATCTCATTAGATGATGAAAAAAAGCCTTGGACAAAATACAACACCCCTTCATGTTAAAATTCTTGTAGAAATAATGAATTCAAGGCACGTACTGAAACATAATAAAAAACAACATATAGCAGACCAACAGCCAACATCAAATGAAATGGAGAGTAACTTGAAGCAATAGCACTATTGGTGACAAGACAAAACTGCCCCCTCTCTCAATATTTATTCAATATAGTATTTGAAGTTCTACTAGAGGAATTAGAGAACAAAAGGAGGACAAAGGGATATCAAATGCAAAAGAAGAAATCAGAATATCACTATTTGCAGGATGATATGATAGTATACATAAGAGACCCCAAAAATTCTACCAGAGAACTCCAACAGCTGATAAACAACTTCAGCAAAGTGACTGGATATAAAATTAACTCAAACAAATCAGTAGTCTTCCTTTATACAAAGGATAAATGGGCTGAGAAAGAAATGAGGAAAACAATACACTTCACAAAAGTCACAAATAATATAAAATACCTTGGTGTAACTCTAACCAAGCAAGTGACAAGAACCAATCTGTATAACAAGGACTTCAAGTCTCTGAAGAAAGAAATCAAAGAAGACACCAGAATATGGAAAGATCTCCCATGCTCGTGGATAGGTAGAATTAAATGGTAAAAATGATCATCGTACCAAAAGCAATCTACAGATTCAATGTAATCCGCATTAAAATATCAACTCTATACTTCACAGACATGGAAAGAGCAATTCTCAATTTCATATGGACAAACAATCAAAACCCAGGAGAGGGTAAACAATCTTTAACATAAAGGAACTTCTTGGGGATCACCATCCCTGGCCTCAAGCTGTACTACAGAGCAATAGTGATAAAAGCTCCATGGAATTGGTACAGAGACAGAGAAGTCAATCAATGGAATAGAATCAATCTATAAATAAAACTACACACCTATGGAAACTGGATCTCTGACAAAGAAGCCAAGCCATAGAGTGGAAAAAAGAAAGCAACTTCAACAAATGGTACTGGTCTAACTGACAGTATTCATGTAGAAGAATGCAAATTGATGATATTTATTCTTGCTCGCGCTCAACTGGTCAGGAAGAATGAAGCTGCAACAGGATCCTTCTGCATATGTTTATTCAGTCCTGTTTCTTCTTGTTTATATCTCCCTTGTTTATATCTCCCTTGTTTATATCTCCCCCAAACCCTGGGCCTCTCACTCTTTTATACTCTCAGTTCCCATCCACACATAGCAGGCCATGCCACCTCACCAGGCATGCAGCTTCAGCCAATCAGGGCAGCAGGGGCATATCTCCATCAAAATGGATTCACCAGTATCCTGGTACACCTGCGCAGCTCTCAAGATGTTTGTGGCTTATATGAGGAAGTCAGGTGCAAATCATACAACTTAGCTGCAGTCCCTGGCGCCTTTGGGACTGCCGCCACACCCGCTCCTCACATATCCCCTTTTTTCTTTTTTGGCAGAGAGAATGTCTGTAGATAGCCCCCCGCAGCCATGCCCCTTACCCGTCCTTAGGAGACAAACAGCATTGGTTTGATCCCTGTCTTAGGTTGGTGACATGCCCAGGGAGTCTTATCACTGACTACCTCTCTATCATGCCAAGCCACACCTGGGGAGATTGTGTTTTGCTTGCGGCAGGTGCATCAAAAGGCCAGGATGTTGATTAATCTATGGCCAGATCTTAATTGCTGCAAGCAAGCCTCAAGGGTGAAGGTAGAGGTCTGATCCCCAGTGTGCAAGCATAGGGGCCCTACACAAAACCATCCCTTAGGCTCATCACCCAGAGAGGTCTTGGCCAGCTCCCGTGTCGTTTTTCCTGGGGGAAGGGAACTAGGACACTGAACCTTCATGCAATCAGACATGCCTTCCACAGGATGCCAACAGCAAGCTATCCTCTGTGCAGTGCTTAGCCTCGCACCCCACTGCATAACGCAGCATAATTTCTTTTAGAGCGGCAAACCGAATCTGAGGAGATTGTCCCACCTCCACTGCAGCAAAAGCCTACGCTACCATGGCGAAAGTGTGGGCCCGCATACTCTGCACCTAATACATGTGTCAAACACACAACACACACACACACTATAACAAGCATACATCCCAGGGCTCTCATTCCCACTCATCTTCCCTGAAGCAAGGGATAGATAGCCAGAGGGGCTATCTCTTTAAGGGGAATTCAGGGATCAAAAAGGCATGGAAAAATTTGAACGTCATGTCGAGCTGGTATCGGCTTCTGGAACACCGAAAGGATCTCCCATCTCGGCTCCATCGTTTGTGCTTATGGGACCATCCACCACATCCACAGGGGCAACTGGATCAGGAGCCTCATTCTTGCAGCGTCTCACCAACCTCTCCGGCACCCAAAGAGGTTCCGTCTAGTCCTGTGGAAACACAAAAACAGACCCTCTCGCCCACATCAACACCAGATCTGGTCGATCCCCAGGGGGGATGGACACAATACCTCGTGGTGATGAGACCATAACCTCAATCACCTGTGTGCCCATCTGGGGAGTCAATACGAGAGTCAAGTTTTCACTAGCTTCCCCTCTGTTGGGCAATGATTTCCACGCCCTTATAGCAATCTGATTCACCTGCTCAAACACCTGCAGTGGATATTCTGTTTGTTGTTGTGCAAATTGACCTTGACCAAGCAGCATATCCCTATCCCATGCTGGATTTCCTGCAACAGCATTAGCAGCTGCCTGCTCATTTGCAAATTTAATAAGGAAGGCTTTCCAATCTAAATACTGCCCAGTTGAAAGGCATGCCTTCACTAAGCCTGCCCAATCGGACGGCATCATGCAGTGTCTATTCAAGGCCTCTACTTGAGCCACAGTATAGGAGGCAGTTAAGCTGTACGTCTGCACGGACTCAGCAAAATTCCTGATTACTTTGAAATCCAGAGGCTCATGATATCTCTGCCCTGCTTGGTCGGTGAAAATAGGACATCCCAGTAAGGAGAATCTAACCTCTCTCCAAATCTCCGGACAGAAGGTCTGCCTATAGGTGGCTGCTGAGGAGGCATAGGGAGGAGGCAAAGAAGCTAATTCGCCTTCCTCCTCCGCCTCGGCTATTTTGTCCTTTCTGTCCACCTGATAACACTGTGTCTCCTTTCTTTTTCCTTTTTCTTTTTAAGCCCTTCTCCTCTTCTGACATACTTTCTTATTGCTCTGTAAGGATTTTCTGACCTGTCTTGACTGCCTCTCGATTCAAACAGTAACAGAGTCCATATATCAGAACAAACAAGACCAAAACTATCAGACCTACCCACAAAGGGTCAATGGGAGAAAAAAAGCATAACTACACAGCGAGGATCTATTGATCACTACACTGAGCTTACCATAATTCCTTAACTTGTCCCAAAACCAGGAACCTTAACTTGTCCCAAAACCAGGAACCTTAACTTGTCCCAAAGCCAGGAACCTTAACTTGTCCCAAAGCCAGGAACCTTAACTTGTCCCAAAGCCAGGAACCCTAACTTGTCCCAAAGCTGGGAACCTTTCATTACCTTGTGCCTGCTTCCTGGCAACTTTATGCTTGCCTCTATTTTATCTGAGGTCCTTCCCAAACTCCTGGGGTCGCAAGTTTCACTCACCGTGAACTTACCCTGCCTGCAACCACTGACTGCTGAAAGTTCTGAACTCGGTGGGGGTGTCGGGTCCCTGTACGGGCCACCAATTGTTGCGTCTGCTCTCGACCAGCAAGAACGACACGACCACCAGTCCTTCTAACAGCAGTTTATTCAGTCCTCATCTCTCTTCTTTCTCTTCATCAGTACCGTTCCCCAGCTGAAGAGTTCTGAATCCACTCCGGATCCTTCTCAACAGTCTGTTTTACGGGAACCTTTATTAACCACTCCTTCCCCGTGATGCAGTTCTGAATCCTCCCTGTAGCAGGGGGTCGTCGCTTGCGCCTGAAGATGTTTCTTGTCCCAGAAAATGTCCCGGGTTTCGGCACCACTTCTTGCGCGCGCTCAACTGGTCAGGAAGAACGAAGCTGCAACAGGATCCTTCTGCATATGTTTATTCAGTCCTGTTTCTTCTTGTTTATATCTCCCTTGTTTATATCTCCCCCGAACCCTGGGCCTCTCACTCTTTTATACTCTCAGTTCCCATCCACACATAGCAGGCCATGCCACCTCACCACCAGGCACGCAGCTTCAGTCAATCAGGGCAGCAGGGGCATATCTCCATCAAAATGGATTCACCAGTATCCTGGTACACCTGTGCAGCTCTCAAGATGTTTTTGGCTTATATGAGGAAGTCAGGTGCAAATCATACAACTTAGCTGCAGTCCCTGGCGCCTTTGGGACTGCTGCCACACCCACTCCTCACAATTTATCACCTTGTAAACGTTCTAGTCCAAGTGGATCAAGGAACTCTACATAAAAAAACAGATACACTGAACCCAATAGAAGAGAAAGTGGGAAATAGCCTCAAATGCATTGGCACCGAAGAAAATTTCCTGAAAAGAACACCAATACTTCGGGCTCTAAAATTAGCAAGTGAAAAATTCGACTTCATCAAGCTGAAAAGTTTCTATAAAGCAAAGGATACTGTCAATAAGACAAAATGGCAACCTATAGACTGGAAAAAGATCTTCACTACCCCTACATCTGATATAGGGCTAATATCAAGGATATACAAAGAACTCAAGATGTTAGACTCCAGAAAAACAAATAACCCAATTTTAAAATGGGGTATAGAGATAAACAAAGAATTCTCAACTAAGGAATCACAAATGGATGAGAAGTACTTAAAGAAATGTTCAGCATCCTTAGTCATCAGGGCAATGCAAAATGACCCTGAGATTCCATCTTATACCAATCAGAATGACTAAGATCAAAACCTCAGGTGACAGCACATGCTGGAGAAAATGTGGAGATAGAGTAAAACTTCTTCATTGCTGGTAGGATTGCAAACTGGTATAACTATTCTGGAAGTCAATCTGGAGGTTCCTCAAAATACTGAAATCCTGAAGACACAGCAATACCACTCCTAGACAAATACTCCAAAGATGTTCTACCATATCACAAGGACATGTGCTCCACCGTGTTCATAGTAGTCTTATTTGTAATAGCCACAAGCAAGAAACAACCCAGATGTCCTGAAGAATAAATACAGAAAATGTAGTTCATTTACCCAATGGAATACTACTCAGCCATTAAAAATGAGAACATCATGAATTTTGTAAACAAATGGACAGAACTAGAAAATATCATCCTAAATGAGGTAACACATACCAAAAGGACATGCATGCTATAGAATGACTAATAAGTAAATATTAGCCAAAAAGTTCAGCATGCCCATGATACAACTCACAGACCACATGAAGCTTAAGAAGACAGAAGGCCCATGTGTGGATACTTGAATCTCACTTAGAGGGGAACAAAATATTCATGAGTGGCAGAGGGTGGGAGGGATCTCGGTGGGAGAAGGAAGGGAAAGGAAAAAGGGGGCAGGATCTGGTATGGGAGGAGACAAGAGGGAAGATTCGAGAACCAGGAGAATGAATAGAAATAGGCAGCAGTATGAGGTGGAGGGTCAGGGGGAATCTAGAGAAAGTTCTAGACACCAGGGATTGAGAGGCTCCCAGGATCCAAATGTCCAGCAGTGGAGAGATGGAACCTAAAGAGACCATTTCCAATAGGTAGACATGGCTCCCATTTGAGGCATGGGGCCACCTAACCATCTTCAAAATTTTTGACCCAGAAGTGTTCCTATATAAAGTAAATGCAGGGTCAAAACTGAAGCAGAGACTAAAGAAAAGGCCATTCAGAGACTGGCCCAATTTGGGACACTATTACTGATGACATATTGTGCTGGCAGACAGGAGCTGTCCTCTAAGACATGGCTGTCCTCTAAGAGGCTTTACCAGAAGCTGACTGAGACAGATGCAGATACTTACAGCCAACCATTGGACTGAGGTCAGGGACCCCTATGGAAGAGTTAGGGGAAGGACTGAAGGGGCTTGAGGGGATTGCAATCCCATAGTATCCCATAGTACAACAGTATCAACTAACCTAGATATCTCAGAGCTCCTAGAAACTAAGCCACCAACCAAAGAGCATACATGGTCTGGTTCATGACTCCTGGCACATATCTAGCAAAGGACTATCTTGTATGGCCTCGGTGGAAAAGGATGTGCTTAATCCTGTAGAAACATAATGGCCCGGTAAAGGAGAATGCTAGAGGAGTGAAGTGGGAGTATCCTCTCAGGAACAAAGGGAAGTGGGTATGGGGTGAAGAACTCATGGAGAGGGGGCCAGGAATAAGGGCAACATTTGGAGTATAAATAAATACAATGATTAAAAAGAAAAAGATGAATGGGGGCTGTCCCGGAATCTTCTTTGTCTGACCACTGCCAAACAAGGAACAATCAGGATAGATCCCTTCCTCCTAACTCCCCTGACCATCCCTGGAGTCTCACTCAGCTACCATGAGCTAGCTGCAGGCTGTACAGAGAAATTCACTGCTCTCCTGGTCTCCATTAGGCCCAGACAAACAAGGAACATCCAGGCCCATCCATCAACATAATCTACAATATAAACAAATTGAAAGAAAAAAACCCACACATAATCATCTCATTAGATGAGGGAAAGGATTTGACAAAATGTAACACCCCTTCATTTTAAAACTCTTGGACTAATCAAGGATACAAGGTGCATGCTTAAACACAATAAACACAATATACAACAAACCAATAACCAACATCAAACTAAAAGGGGAGAAACTTGAAGCAATTCCACTAAAATCATGGACAAGACAACTGTCCACTTTCTCCATATGTCTTTAACATAGTACTTGAAATTCTAGCCAGAGCAAGAGTACAACTAAAGAAAGTCAAGGGAATAGGATATGAAGTCAAGGTATCACTATTTGTAGATGATATGACAATATACATTAAGTAACCTGGAAAATTCTACAAGAGAACTCCTATATCTGACAAACACCTTCAGCAAAGTTGCTGGATACAAAATTAGCTAAAGACCAAAAAACAGTAATCTCCCATCTATGCAAATGATAAACAGTCTGAGAAAGAAATCACACCATTCACAATAGCCACAAAAAAAAAAAATACCTTTGTGTGCCTCTAACCAAGTAAGAAAAATATCTGTATGACAAGAAATTCAAGACTGTGAAGAAAGATATTGAAGAAGATATCAGAATATTGAAAGATCCCCTATGTACATTGATTGGTAGATTTAACATAGTAAAAATGGCCACCTTACCAAAAGTAATCTACAGATTCAACACAATTTCCACTGAAATTCCAACAGAATTCTTTATAGACCTTGAGAGAACAATTCTCAATTTCACTTGGAAAAAAACAAAAAACCCAGGATAGCTAAAACAATTGTGTACAATAAAAGAACTTCTGGATCTATCACCATCCCTCATTTCAAACTGGGCTACAGAGCAATAGTAATAAAAACTGCATGGCTATAGGTATACAAACAGACAGGTTGATCAATGCAATTGAACTGAAGACCTTGAAGTAGACCCACACATCTTTTCAAGTCCAACTGGATCAAAGACCACAACACAAAGACAGATACACTAAATCTGATACAAGAGAAAGTGGGGAATAGCCTTAAATGCATTGGCACAGAAGACAACTCCTGACCACCAGTGACTCAAGAACTAAGATCAAAATTGACAATTGAAACCTCATGAGATTGAAAAGCTTTTGTAAGGCAAAGAATACCATAAATAGGACAAAGGGGCAGCCTACAGGTTGAGAAAAGATCTTTATGAATCCTACATCTGACAGAGGGCTAATATCCAAAATATATAAAGAAATCAAGAAGTTAAGACATCAAGAAACCATATAATCCAATTTAAAATGGGGTGCAGAAATAAAAAGAAAATTCTCAACAGAGGAATGTAGAATGGCTAAGAAACACTTAAAGATGTTCAACATCCTCAGTCAAAACAACTCTGATTCCATCCTATATCTGTCAGAATGGCTAAGATCAAAACCTCAAATAATAGCACATGCTGGGGAGGGTGTATAGCAAAGGTGACACTCCTTACTGATGTTGAAAGTGCAAACTCATACAACCACTTTGGAAATCAATTTTGTGGTTTCTAGGAAATTTGGGAATAGTTCTACCTGAAGATCCATGTATACCACTCCTAAGAATATACCAAAAAGATGCTAGACAATGAAGTACTATTTAGCTATTAAAAACAAAGATGAAATTTGCAGGCAAATGGATGAAACTTGAAATCATCAACCTGCATGAAGTAAGGCAGACCCAGAATGAGACATATGGTATGTATTCACTTATAATGGGACATTGTCCTTAAAGTGCAGAATAAGCATGCTATAATCCAAAGACCTAAAGAAACTGGGTAATAAAGAGGGCCCAAGAGAGAATGTGTGACTACCACTCAGAAGGGGAAACAAAATTGTCATCAGAGGTGGATGGGAGGGAGGGTAAACTGAGTGGGAAAGGGGGGGGGAGAATGAGCTTGAGGATCAGGTGTGAGAGAGGCAAGAGAGTGCTGGGAATGAAAACGGAAATCAGAATCTCTGGGAGTAGCTGGAAACCTGGTATAAGAGGCTATGGGGAGTCTCTGGGGATGACCTTAGCTGAGATTCCTACCAGCAGGAGATACAGACACTGACGTGGCCACCTCCTATAGTCAGGCAGGTCTTCTAGTGGAAAGAGGGACATCAAATCACTCACAATACTTTCAACTCAAAACTTGTCCTGCCTACAAAATATCATGGATAACAATAGAGCAGAGACTATAGGAATGGCCAACCAATGACCAGCCCATCATGCAACCCATCATATGGGAAAGAGCCAAACACTGACAGAATTAATGATACTCTGCTATGCTTGCAGACAGAAATCTAGCTTAACTGTCTCCCAAGAGATTTCATCCAGTAGAGGATGTAAACAGATGTAGAGACCAATAGCCAAACATCAATTGGAGTTCAGGGATCTTGCAGAAGAGTTGGTGATAGAATTGAGTGAGCCAGAGGGGAAAAGGACAACATAAGCAGATCTAGAGAGACTATTGAGGTTCACAGAGACTAAATCACAAACCAAAGGGCATGCTTAGGCTGGACCTAGGCCCCAGCACATGCGTAGCAGAGGTGCAGCTTGGTCTTCATGTGGGCTCCTAACAATTGGAGCGGAGGATGTCTCTGACTATTTTGCCTGCCATTATAATCCCTTCCTCTACCTGGACCTCCTGGTTGTACCTCAGTGGGAGAGGAGGTGTTTAGTTCTGCAGCTGGGGCTCGATATCCCATGGTAAGGTGGTATCCAGGGTGGGTTTCCCTTTCTCTCAGGGGAAGGGGTAAAGGGAGAAGGGATTTGCAAGGGCAGAACTGGGCAGAGAAGAGAGAGTGGGCTGTGATTAGACTGAAATGCAAATAAGGAAAAGAATAAAGAAAAATGAAGAAGAATGAATGTGGCTAAAAGATAGAGGGAGAAGAGGAACAAAGGTCAAATTTGGTCTTCATCGCTGTCTCTCAACCAAGGTGTGCATGTAAGTGTGCATCATCAGTGTGTGTCAGTATCTGCAGAGCATGTGGGTGTGTACTACTACATTGAATGTATGTGTGGGTGTGTGTATGAATGCTTCTGCTATGTGTGTGTATATGTATATGCTTTTGCAGTGTGTGTTTGTATGCATCTGCAGTATGTGAGTATGTGTGTCTGTAATGTATGTGTGTGTGTGTGTGTGTGTGTGTGTGTGTGTGCACATGCATGCACTTGTGCGTTTAGGCACATACATGCTTGAATATCTGCTAACGTTTCTAGAGTTGCCCCTTTTCCTTGAGTCATTTCATCTCACAGAAGTAGCCCAAACCAACCATGGTATCAGAGTAGGTTTCCTCATGTAATGATGCTCAGGAATGGAAGGTTTTATTTAGTGCTCTATTATGATCTCCCCGACTCCGACACATCTTGTAACTTCAGCCAATAACAGCAATCATTTGGAGATCAGATTTCAAGAGAGTAACATACTGAAACATTTATTTTAGAGACTAGACTATTGTGAGTATGAAGAGAGTGAGGGGGATCCCTTGGAACCTGCCCAGAGTCCAAGGCCTCTCAGTTAGTGCTCACAGAAAGATCAATTTAGCCATATTAAAGGCACGTGCATCCATGTGTCTCACATACAGAGAAATAAATCTAGAAAAAAAATAGTTAGTAATGGCTTCCAAACTTAAGCTTATTTTTTAAAACCAGTTATTTAAATAAGTTAAACTACTAACAGTTTGAAAACCAAGTTTGGGAGAAGAGATAGACAGAGGGTCCCAGCCTATAATACTAGCTATTCTGGAAGGTGAGACAGGAAGATATTAAGTTCAAATCCAACCTGGTCACCTTAGTAGGATTCTATCTCAAAAGGAAAAGTAGATTCAAGATCTGAGATGCATTGATGTGAGGTCAATGGTAGACCATGTACCTAACTAGGACCCAGGTTCAATACCTTACACTGAACAGAGCAAGAATGAGCAGGGTCTGGTTGGTTCGGTCTGGCTCATAAGATTTCTGGTGTTCACATAGGTGTCAACGGAGTTCTGCAATAGAGTGAACATATATGTCCTTCCAACCTCCAAAACTCCTGGTTAAATCCTAGTTACCCTATTCACAAGACACACACACACACACACACACACACACACACACACACACACTAATAATGGTAGATAAGGCTTTAATGAGATCACTGGAAGGTGTGGTAGAGTCCTCACAGATGGGATTCATAGCCCTTTAAAAGGGACCTGAAGAACTCTTGCTGTCTTTCTGCCTCATGGGGCGACAACAGCAGGATAGCTGTCTAGAATCCTACCCTGCTAGTAGCTAGTCTAACATTTCCAGCCTCCAGATCCATGATAAATAAAACCTTGTTTTTTAAATCACATGATTTATGAAATATTTGTATAGCAGCCAGAAATAACAATGGTTGGCCCATAACCAGGGCTTAGAGTAATACAAGAATGACCAAGGGTCATTTGCAGCTCAAGGCTCTTGGACCAGGAAAGAAGCAGTATTTGCCACAGGCAGCCACACCCTTCTGGCAGTTTTACAGAAATATGGCTCCTTCTTAGAGTCATAAAACACCACAGTGTGAAAGACTCTGAGAGCAGTTCCTCATTTGACAAATCAGGCACTGGCTTTACAATATGACATCTCGCCAACATTCCTAAAGAAGCATTTGGCAGAGCATCACTGGATCCCATTTTATCTGACCTTCAGGTCAGCACGATTAATCCATTGAGCCACACCATGTCTTTTAAGTGCTGCCGTGGGGGAAGCTGACAGTCTAACAGGACTTAAAGGCAAAGCCAGAATTATATGTATCTGTCACCAGCCTGCCTCTCACTTGAGACTCTCTGTGCCTTTGATGCTAGCTGCACCCTCCAGCTTGCCCATGATATAATTTTTCCTGAAGATGAGTTCCTTCCTTCCTTCCTTCCTTCCTTCCTTCCTTCCTTCCTTCCTTCCTTCCTTCCTTCCTTTCTTTTCTTCTTCTATTCCTCCTTTCCTCCCTCTCCTCCCTCTTTCTTTCTCCAGTGTTCATCCAAATGAGGTTTTGAAGACAATTGAACCAAGTCAGGTCATTTTGCAACTCTTCTATTGCAGAAGAGTCTCGGTGACAGCCCTTTGCACCTGTTCACACAAGCATCTCTCTAGGCAAAGCAAGCATCTACCTTTGTGTGAGCACACTTTCCCTGTGGCCTGGTGCAATTCCCATACTATTCTCAATCCACAATCTTTTCGAATATGACCCTTTGGAGAGAACCCACCACCACCAAGTGCCAACAAGACAAGCACCACGGAACAGACTACTTGACCTGCCCCAGGCAGCAGCCCCCAGATGCAGTCCTGTGTGCTTACAGGCCTGCAGGGGGACTGCCAAGGAGATGGAGTAATCAACTCTCCCCTCCCATGAGGCAAATGCACAGCGGTCGTGTCTAGAAAAGAAAAAATGTCATTACTGCCCATGGGAGAGTGTAATGACCCAAATTATGGCCTGTCAGATGAGGCAGTGCTTGGCCCAGGGAGTCTACTGCAGCATGCTTGGCTCACAGAGCAGGTGAGGAAAGAAATGCACCTCTGGGTAGCCTGTGGGAGGTGGGAGCCTGCGCTCCACAATCCAGCTGCAGACATCTGTTTCCCCATTCTGGAACTGTAAAGGTTGTTTGGCTCTTCCTACAAGACCACGAGGATGGAGCAGGGATAGGCTGGGGAAAGGCATGGCATAGCATGTACAGCAGTCACCTTTTAGGAAAGGCCATGTGGATACTAATACCCCTGTGAAACAGAGTGATTAAAATCAGGTCTCATTGTCCTCCTTTAATGTCTCTCTTTTTCTTTCTGTCAGTGTTTTCTTTCTTGGGTGTCTGTGGAATATGAAGTGTATGCATGCATATGGGACACACATGCATCCCCACGTGTGTGCATGTGCACATGTGCGCGCACACACACATACACACACACACACACACACACACACACACACCATGTCTATGTGTGTAGGTGAATTTACCTATGTTTGACCACATAGAGGCCAGAGGTCAGTGTTAGGAATGCTCTTCTTTGGCTTGCCTCTTTGGATTTTTGAGAGAAAGTTTCACTGAAACTGTAACTCAAATTTCTGCTGAACTGGCTGGCCAGAGAGCCTATGGAATCGATCTCTCTCTGCCTCCAACTTTAGGGACTGCAGATTATGATGCCATGTCCAGCTCTTACATGAGTGCTGATTTGAAATTTATGTACTCATGGTTAGACAGTAAGCACCTTAACTATTAATCTTTCAGACTTTTTTTTATTAATCATTTCATTCCTTTACATCTTAAATAATATCCCACTTCCCGGTTATGCCTCCAACCCCCCTACCATCCCACAATCTCCCTATCTTCCCTCCCCTTTGCCTCTATGAAAGTGCTCCCCTACCACCTACACTTTCCCACCCCACCCCTCCAGCATCCCCATACACTGAAGCATCAAAACTCCACAGGACCAAAGGAAGAGGGGACCTCCTCCCATTGATGTCAGACAAGGCCACCAATCTGCTACCTATGTATCTGGAGCCATGGATCCCTCCCTGTACAGTCCTTGATTGGTAGTCTAGACCCTGGGAGCACTAGGTGGTCTTACCAGCTGACATTGTTCTTTCTATGGAGTTGCAATTCCCCTCAGCTTCTCCAGTTCTTCTGCCAGCTCCCCCACCAGAGGCCCTGAGCTCCACCTGATAGTTGACTCCAAGCATCCACATCTGCATTGTTCAGTTGCTGGCTAAACCTCCCAAGGAGCAGCCACACCAGGCTCCTATCAGCAAGGGTCTCTTGGCCACAGCAACAATATCAGGTTTGGTGTCTGCAGACAGGATGGATTCCCTTAGTCATCAGGGGAATGCAGATAAAAACAACCCTGAGATTCCACCTCACAACAGTCAGAATGGCTAAGAACAAAAACTCAGGTGACAGCAGATGCTGGCGAGGATGTGGAGAAAGAGGAACACTCCTCCACTGCTGGTGGAATTGCAAGCTGGTAAAACAACTCTGGAAATCAGTCTGGCAGTTCCTCAGAAAATTGGAAATAGTTCCACCAGAAGAACAAGTGATACCACTCCTAGACATATACCCCAAAGATGCTCTACCATACCCAAAGACACGTGCTCCACCATGTTTGTAGCAGCCTAATTTGTAGTAGCCAGAGCTGCAAACAACCCAGATGTCCCTCAACAGAAGAATGGATACAGAAAATGTGGTACATTTACACAATGGAGTACTACTCAGCTATTAAAAACAATGAATTCATGAAATTCTTAGGCAAATGGATGGAACTAGAAAATATCATCCTGAGTGAGGTAATCTAGGCACAAAAGAACATAAGTGATATGTACTCACTGATAAGTTGATATTAGCCCCAAAACTCACAATGTCCATGATACAACCCACAGACCATATAGAGCTTAGGAGGAAGGAAGAGCTGTGGATGCTGTTATCTTTCAAACTTTTTATAGAGGATAAGATACCACTAAATGTAGTTGACATGGTGGAGGAAGATCATCATGGAAATCATACTCAGACTGGAGTCAAAGAGGTATAAATACCCATCACAGCTCTTTCCCTGGCCAAGTCACTGCCCTTTCAGATCATCCATCTCCTCGTGTTACTATAATAGCTCTAAGGATGGACTCATTGGATGATGAGTCATCCAATGCCAAGACACAGGTGAATAGTAATGATGGTAACTGTCATAGAACTTTAGGCAAGCTTACTGTAAGTGACCTACACTGCTCAGGAAATTTATGTAGCCAAGCCTCAACAGTTAATACAAGTTGGTAAAGATATGCAGATATGATAGTTCTCCAATATTTCCAGAAAATCTGTAAATTAGTAAAATCACTTTAGATAGACATCTGACACTAGTATATTTGAAACTGAACCCATCCAATTACCACAAAATGGATTTCTAGTTAGCCAAAGGAACTTTTGCACATGTGAATCAGAAGACATGAAAAAAGATGCTGGTTGTAGCAAAACACTGGAATCAGAGTAATGGGCCATGAACCAAATGTAATGTGTTTATGGACTGAAGTGTCCCATCCATCTCCTTGTCTATATAAAACCTAATTATGAGTTTTGCAAGTTTTGGTACAATGGGTTAGCATTTAAGCAACTCTGAAAAATGCAAATATAACCAACCATACATTATTTCAGGCATGCATGTGTCAGTATTCAAAGCAATAAAATTGAGACCCTGAAATGATACTAGGAAAGTTCACAAAAAAATTGACTTATTTTCATTGGTGTATATTTACAACTACTTAATGAAAAAGTTCTTCAAGTTATCAAAAAAAGACAAGGAGGGGTACTTCATACACATCAAAGGTAAAATCTACCAAGACGAACTTTCAATTCTGCATATCTATGCTCCAAATACATGGTCAGTCACATTCATTAAAGAAACTTTAGTAAAGTTCAAAGCACACATTGCAGCTCACACAATAATAGTGGAAGAATTCAACAACCCACTCTTACCAATGGACAGATTCTGGAAACAGAAACTAAACAGAGACACATGGACACTAACAGAAGTTAGGAAACAAATGGATATAATTGATATCTACAGAACATTTTATACTAAAACAAAAGGATATAACTTCTTCTCAGCACCTCATGGTGCCTCCTCCAAAATTGACCATATAATTGGTCACAAAACAGGCCTCAACAGATACAAAAATATTGAAATTATCCCATGCATCCTATCAGATCACCATGGACTAAGGCTGATCTTCAATAACAACATAAGTAATAGAAAGCTAACATTCATGTGGAAACTGAACAACACTCTACTCAATGATTCCTTGGTCAAGGATGAAATAAAGAAAGAAATGAAAGACTTTTTAGAGTTTAAAAAAAATGAAGCCACAACATACCCAAACTTATGGGACACAATAAAGGCAGTCCTAAGAGGAAAACTCATAGCCCTGAGTGCATGCAAAAAGAAACTAGAGAGAGCATACAGTAGCAGACTGACAGCACACCTAGAGGCTCTAGAACTAAAGGAAGCAAATTCTCTCAAGAGGAGTAGACTGCAGGAAATAATCAAACATAGGCCTGAAATCAACCAAGTGAAAACAAAAAGAACTATTCAAAGAATCAACCAAACCAGGAGCTGGTTCTTTGAGAAAATCAACAAGATAGAAAAACCCTTAGTCAGACTAAATAGAGGGCACAGGTACAGTATCCTAATAAACAAAATCAGAAATAAAAAAGGAGACATAACAACAGATCCCAAGGAAATCCAAAACATCACCAGATCCTACTACAAAAGGCTATACTCAACAAAACTGGAAAATCTGGATGAAATGGACCACTTCCTAGACAGATACTGGGTACCAAAGTTAAATCAGGATCAGATTAATGATCTTAACAGTCCCATCTCCCCTAAAGAAATAGAAGCAGTCATTAATAGTCTGCAAACCAAAAAAAGCTCCAAACCAGATAGGTTTAGTGCAGAGTTCTGTCAGACCTTCAAAGACGACCTAATTCCAACTCTACTCAAAGTATTCCACAAAATAAAAACAGAAGGTACTCTACCCAATTCATTCTATGAAGCCACAATTACTCTGATACCTAAACCACACAAAGATCCAACAAAGAAAGAGAACTTCAGACCAATTTCCCTTTGAATATTGATGCAAAAATACTCAATAAAGTCCTGGCAAAGCGAATCCAAGAACACATCAAAACGATCATCCATCATGACCAAGTAGGCTTCATCCCAGGGATGCTGGGATGGTTTAATATATGGAAATCCATCAACGGAATCCACTATATAAACAAACTCAAAGACAAAAATCACATGATCATCTCGTTAGATGCTGAGAAAGCATCTGACAAAATCCAACACCCCTTCATGATAAAAGTCTTGGAAAGATCAGGAATTCAAGGCCCAAACCTAAACATAATAAAAGCAATCTACATCAAACAAGTAGCCAACATCAAACTAAATGGAGAGAAACTCGAAGCAATCCTACTAAAATCAGGGACTAGACAAGGCTGCCCACTTTCTCCCTACCTATTCAATATAGTACTTGAAGTTCTAGCCAGAGCAATCTGAAAACAAAAGGAGAACAAGGGGATACAAATTGGAAAGGAAGATGTCAAAATATCACTGTTTGCAGATAATATGATAGTATATATAAGTGACCCCAAAAATTCCACCAGAGAACTCCTAAACCTGATAAACAGCTTCAGTGCTGTTTTTGTTAACTAGGATGCCTTCCCTGTGCCCTCTAGTGAGTCTGGCTAAGGGTTTATCTATCTTGTTGATTTTCTCAAAGAACTAGCTCCTTGTTTGGCTGATTCTTTGAATAGTTCTTGCTTCTACTTGGTTGATTTCGCCCCTGAGTTTGATTATTTCCTGACATCTACTCCTCTCGGGTGAATTTGCTTACTTTTGTTCTAGAGCTTTTAAGTGTGTTGTCAAGCTGATAGGGTGTGCTCTCTCTAGTTTCTTTTTGGAGGCACTCAGAGCTATGAGTTTTCCTCTTAGAAATGCTTTCATTGTGTCCCATAAGTTGGGTATGTTGTGGCTTCATTTTCATTAAACTTTAAAACATCTTTAATTTCTTTCTTTATTCCTTCCTTGACCAAGGAGCCATTGAGTAGAGTGTTGTTCAGTTTCCACATGAATGTTGGCTTTCTATTATTTATGTTGTTATTGAAGATCAGCCTTAGTCCATGGTGATCTGATAAGATGCATGGGACAATTTCAATATTTTTGTATCTGTTGAGGCCTGTTTTGTGACCAATTATATGGTCAATTTTGGAGAAGGTCCCGTGAGGTGCTGAGAAGAAGGTATATTCTTTTGTTTGAGGATAAAATGTTCTGTAGATGTCTGTTAAATCCATTTGTTTCATAACTTCTTTTAATTTCATTGTGTCCATGTTTAGTTTCTGTTTCCATGATTTGTCCATTGATGAAAGTGGTATGTTGAAGTCTCCCACTATTATTGTGTGAGGTACAATGTGTGCTTTGAACTTTACTAAAGTTTCTTTAATGAATGTGGCTGCCCTTGCATTTGGAGCAAAGATATTCAGAATTGAGAGTTCCTCCTGGAAGATTTTATCTTTGATGAGTATGAAGTGCCCCTCCTTGTCCTTTTTGATAACTTTGGGTGGGAAGTCGATTTTATTAGATATTAGAATGGCTACGCCAGCTTGTTTTTTCAGACCATTTGCTTGGAAAATTGTTTTCCAGCCTTTTATTCTGAGGTAGTGTCTGTCTTTTTCACTGAGATGGGTTTCCTGTAACCAGCAAAATGTTGGGTCCTGTTTGTGTAGCCAGTCTGTTAGTCTATGTCTTTTTATTGGGGAATTGAGTCCATTGATATTAAGAGCTATTAAGGAAAAGTAATTGTTGCTTCCTATTATTTTTGTTGTTAGAGTTGGCATTCTGTTCTTGTGGCTGTCTTCTTTTAGTTTGTTGAAGGGTTTCTTTCTTGCTTTTTCTAGGGCATGGTTTCCATCCTTGTATTGTTTTTTCTGTTATTATCCTTTGAAGGGCTGGATTCGTGGAAAGATAATGTGTGAATTTGGTTTTGTTGTGGAATACTTTGGTTTCTCCATCTATGGTAATTGAAAGTTTGGCTGGGTATAGTAGCCTGGGCTGGAATTTGTGTTCTCTTAGTGTCTGTATAACATCTGTCCAGGATCTTCAGGCTTTCATAGTCTCTGGTGAGAATTCTGGAGTAATTCTAATGGGCCTGCCTTTACATGTTACTTGACATTTTTCCCTTAAAGCTTTTAATATTCTGTCTTTATTTAGTGCATTTGTTGTTCTGATTATTATGTGTTAGGAGGAATCTCTTTTCTGACTCAGTCTATTTGGAGCTTCTGGTATGTTCATGGTCATCTCTTTCTTTAGGTTTGGGAAGTTTTCTTCTGTAATTTTGTTGAAGATATTTGCTGGCCCTTTAAGTTGAAAATCTTTGTTCTCATCTACTCCTATTATCCATAGATTTGGTCTTCTCATTTTGTCCTGGATTTCCTGGATGTTTTGAGTTAGAATCTTTTTGCATTTTGCATTTTCTCTGATTGTTGTGTCAATGTTCTCTATGGAATCTTCTGCAACTGATATTCTCTCTTCCATCTCTTGTATTCTGTTACTTATGCTCGCATCTATGATTCCAGATTTCATTCCTAGGGTTTCTATCTCCAGCGTTGCCTCATTTTGGGTTTTCTTTATTGTGTCTCCTTCCCTTTTTAGGTCTAGTATTGTTTTGTTCATTTCCATCACCTGTTTGGATGTGTTTTCCTGTTTTTCTTTAAGGACTTGTAACTCTTTAGCAGTGTTCTCCTGTATTTCTTTAAGAACTTGTAACTCTTTAGCAGTGTTCTCCTGTATTTCTTTAAGTGAGTTATTAAAGTCCTTCTTGATGTCCTCTACCATCATCATGAGATATGCCTTTAAATCTGGGTCTATCTTTTCCGGTATGTTGGGGTACCCAGGACTGGGTGAGGTGGGAGTGCTGCATTCTGATGATGGTGAGTGGTCTTGGTTTCTATTAGTAAGATTCTTACATTTGCCTTTCACCATCTGGTAATCTCTGGAGTTAGTTGTTATTGTTGTCTCTGGTTAGAGATTGTTACTCTCATGATTATGTTAGCCTCTATCAGCAGACCTGGGAGACTAGATCTCTCCTTTGAGTTTCAGTAGTAGGAGCACTCTCTGCAGGCAAGCTCTCCTCTTACAGGGAAGGTGCACAGATATCTGTTTTGGACCTCCCTCCTGGCAGAAAATGAAGGCCCGAAACAGGACCTGTCCCAGAAGCTGTGCTGCTTCGGCCTGTCACAGAAATTGTTAGCTTCTGTTAGTCTTGGAGAGATCTGGGAACCAAGATGGCTCCCCCAGGTCCTCCGGCAAAGCCCTCCAGGGCAGGACAGACACCTCTCCTCTGGCAGGGAAGGTGCCCAAAAGCTATCCTCTAGGGACCTTGGGGGTGTCCACCGACTCTGCGCCCAGGTGACCCAGTGCTGGCGCTGATCAGAAGGGACTTGTGACCCTGGTCATGCCGGGTTTCCTGATTTCCTAATGCTCTCTCAGGTCCTGCACGATTGGATTGTAACAGAATTTGTGTTGCACTCACTGGTGGTCCTAAGATCACGTGGAGAGTCCTCTAGGGGACCTTGGGGGTGTCTGCTGACTCTGCACCCAAGGTGACCCGATGCTGGCGCCGACCAGAAGGGACTTGTGACCCTTCTCCTGTATTTCTTTAAGTGAGTTATTGATGCCCTTCTTAAAATCTTCTACCACCATCATGAGATATGATTTTAAATCCTCATCTTGCTTTTCAGGTGTGCTGGGGTATCCAGGACTCGTGGTGGGCATACTGGGTTCTGATGATACCCAGTGTTCTTGGTTTCTGTTAGTAAGATTCTTATGTTTGCCTCTTGCCATCTGGAAATTTCTGGTGTTAATGTTCAAGCTGTCCCTGGTTGGAGCTTGGTCCTCCTGTGATTCCTTTAGCCTCTGTCAGCACTCCTGGGAGTCCAACTCTCACCTGAGTTCCAGTAGTCAGAGCACTCTCTGCAGGCAAGCTCTCCTCTTGCAGGGCAGGTATCCAGCAGTCTGGAGCTCTGATCCACCTCCTGAGTTCTGGGGTCAGAACTCTCCCTGTAGGCTGACTCTCCTCTGGCAAGGAATGTGCCCAGGGGTTTGGGTCTCAGCTCTGCCTCCTGGCTGAGGATGAAGGCTGATGGGACCCTGACCAAGAATCTTTGTTGCTTCTATAATCCAGGTGCTCTCAAGTGATCAGGGAGTCCTGGGTGTGCTAGGGGTCCTGCGGCGTGGAGAATCCTCTGGTGCCCTAGATGCCTTCAGCCGGGTTCATGTAGAAGATGGCAGGGCTGGCCCTGACCTGAATGGTTCCCAGCCTCTGGTTGGGTGAGGTTCCTTTGTCCCTGTTTTTGCCAGCACAAGACCCTCTGTGATTCTTTGGAGCTGATGTTGTGTTCCACCCAACTGTGATCCCAAGGTCCTGCAGCATGGAGAGCACTCTGGAGCCCTTAGCAGTTTCCCCAGGCTCAGAAGGAAGATCTTCATTTACTTTCTATAGGTCAATATAGAATAAGAATCTCTATTATGACTAATGTTAGATCCATGATGTAGCAAAAAATGTATGCTTAATTTTTTGTATTTATTTACTTACCTGGTATTTTGAGACAAAGTTCCATTATGGTAGCTTGAGTTGGCCTTAAACTCATAAAGATTCTCCTACCTCTGCCTTTCAGCTTGAGGGCTAGTCCCATCAAACCTGACTCTAAATCATTCAGTTTGACTAAATTTTGGACAAGCCCAGAGAGATAGCTTAGTGAGTAAAATACATATGCTACCAAACTTGACGACCTGAGGTTGCCCTCCAGGACTGACATGGTAGGAAGAGAGAATTGGTCCCTAAAATCTTCCCTCTGACTGCAACAAGTACATGTGTACCCCCACCTTCATCCCCAGCATACAGAACAAAAGAAACATAATAGGAACATAAATTCTTGAACAAAATTCCTATATGCAAAAGTATGTTTCCCCTTTTTATGAATTATAAATCTAGCTTGTCTCCTGGAGTACTTCCCATGACTTCAACAGAACATGAAAAATGTCATAGATGGATTGTAAAGTAAATTCAAACCATATTGAGAAGTTGTGTAGCCATGAACAGGCAGCCTGGAAGTAAAGCCTCTACTATTCTCTTAAGAGGTTTTCTGTCTCAGTGCTGGAAAGTGTATTATTAAATCCAAAAGTCACCTGTGTCAAGATAATTTGGTTGTTCTTTAATAGGAAGATAATGATAGAAATAAGTCACTTATGGATGTCACAAAGACAAGCCATCCTTTCATTCATCCATCCATCTATCTATCCATTCATCCATTTATCCAAATTATTATACAAAGTCAGCAAGCTCCTTAAAACGTTTTGGGCTAATTTCTGCATATCTCCAGGGAATGTAACTAACTACATCCATGGTTATTCTCAGTGTCACCTAAAGAATCACCATGCTTGGTAGGTTCATCAGTAACAGAGACCAATCAGGTCATGCTTGGTAGGCTCATCAGTAACAGAGACCAATCAGGTCATGCTTGGTAGGCTCATCAGTAACAGAGACCAATCAGGTTATGCTTGGTAGGCTCATCAGTAACAGAGACCAATCAGGTCATGCTTGGTAGGCTCATCAGTAACAGAGACCAATCAGGTTTTTGGAAGTTTCTCCCTTATGGGTGAGAGGCAAGGTAACCTCTGGTATCTCTGTCTTGCAATTATATTTACTCTTCTATAGTCAGGTGCCCTAGAAGAAGATCTGGTCTACTGTGGTTTTCATCATGGTCTTTATAAATCTTAGAGATACAGTTGTCCCATGGTAATTAATATTTCAGTGTGTATCCAAGTACACAACCATGTATTGATAAGGAAGAGAAGACAGCTATATGATGTAACTACCACACATCAGATGGAGCAATAGAATCCCATTACTTTATGCATCTCTCTAGGTCTGAGTTAGTCAGGACGAGTTAATCTATGTCTCTTCTATTTGCTACATTTCCGTCTAGTTTATCTCTTTGTATTTTTTTAACTCTCTGTTTGTCATCTCTTTCCACTAAGATATAAACTGTTTGCAGGCAATGGTTATGGCTATTTCATGCTGTTTATATGATAAATATATTTTTATTTACATTTTTCATACAACATATTTGGATTATATTCTTCCCCTTCCACAACTACTTCCAGACCCAGACCCCCTCCCAAGCTTCTTATCCACCCATCTTCATGTTTGCTCTCTCCTCTCAAAATAGAAAAGCAAACAAATAGTGAAAATTAAAACAAACAAACTAAAACAAAAATCAATTAAGACCAAAAAAAAAAAATTATGAAAAGTTTACACACAAAAACATGGAATCCATTTTATGTTGGCCAAATACTCCTTTGCAAGAGATCTACCCTGGCATTTGGTAGAAATGCCAAGTGACATTCTATTGGAGAAAACTGATTTTCCTTTTCCTTTCCCATAAGCTATCAATTTCATTAGCTTCTTGGTTAGGAGTGAGACTTTCTGTTCACTTCCCTATACCACGCTGGAACTTTGTTTAGCTTAAACCTGTCGCAGTTCTTGTACATGCTGTAGCAGTCTCTGAAAGTCTGTATGTATACTAAAAATGGCTTAGAGATAAGACCTTCTTCCTCATAAAGTTATAGAAGCAAGACAATCAATGTAAAAGTATCATCTCTTTGTCCATGCTATCTTTGTCCACCCAATCCATGAACTGAATAGATTCAAAATATAAATGTGAAAGATTGGAAGATGAAATTTATAGATGATTATTTAATATATCCACAAACTTAGATTTATGATCAGTAAACTCATGTTTTAAAGTTTTAACCATTTCTATGATTCTCTTATAATTTGCTTAGTGAATCTTAAATTAATACAAAGGAAGATGGCTTAAAATATCAAGCAAAGAAATATAGAATCATAGTTTTATCTATTTGCAGGGACACACCTGAGATATAATGTATTTTTTGGAAATGATACTGTCATGGTAAAATCCATGCTGGGTGAGATTGGAACTGAAGGTAGGAATGTAAAAGGGACAGAAATACAAGGATTGAACCAGGAGTCTGATCATAGGTGATGAGAACTCAGTCCCAGAGCTTGGCTAAGTAATACTTTAAATTCTTGTTCCTTGGAATAGACCAAGGAGATGTTTAAGAAACCCACCTAAGTCCCTGAGAGAATACTAGAGCAACTACTATAAATTATATGAGAAACAAAATTTGGTTCCAGCAACAGGGATTTTCCAAAAGCCTCTGGAAGCAATAATTATTTTTATGGTCTTTTTAGACACAATCATAGAAGGAAGAGCAAGATAATAATCCATTATTGGGTTAGGACAGTACCAACCAGACTCTGGCCACAAGGCAAACTAGCTTTGAGTCTACATTGCCATTAATTTTTTTAATAATGACTCAACTCCTTAACTCTCAGGCATGGAAGAAGAATGTAGTGTGAGCAAGTTCCAGACAGAGATGCCATTTGTAGATAACAGGAAGAAGTTAGCTAGTACAGGTAGACAGAGATACAAAGGATGATTGGTGGCCATGGAGGAAGCATTGCTATATGAAGCTGACATTTAAATAAGGAAGAATGTCATGATAATATATTTTAAAGTGCTGCATTATTATAACTACATCAAAACAGCATGCTATTTATTACATTACAGAGTCAACTTATAATTTCTTAGCTCCGCTCTATTTTGAGTTGAAGCAAACTGTGTTCACTAGAGAAAATCTTGTATGTAAAAATATAAAGTTGTGTTTGGAGAGATAGCATTCAAATATTTTGGAAATTTGTGAAGCCTGTGAGTTGTTCCCTTTTGGGTATCCCTCAGGTAGGACACACATGTTCACTCTGAGCCAATATTTGTGGGGAAATAATACAGGACACATTTCAGTGGCCATGGAGTGGGCTTGGATTTCCTGAAACTAGCTCACTGCAAATAGTCATGCATAGCCTTATCACTGTGCTGCTGTCTTCAGTAAAATGGTGCTATGCAGGAACAGAGCACGCTCTCCCTGTGTATTCCAACTGTATTTTATCTACACCAGAGGAGTTACAGGCAGGGGAGAGGGTAGAGAGAAGAAAGGACTATGAAAATGCCTTGTGAGAGATGAGCCAATTTTAAGCAAATGGCTGCATGGAAAGCCCCATCAGCTCCCTTGCAAATGGACAAGTCATAAGCCTGCCTAATGAGGTGGAACCTCAAAATTACCCCTTCGTTCTGAAAAAAAAAATTAATGTTGCCTCTCCAATGGGCAACATTAACAACAACCCCCTTCAGTCTTCCACATGGTTTCTCTGTCAGGCAAGTGTGTTCCCTACAAGATGAGAAGGAAATGGGACTCACAGTGGGACAAGGGTCTGTGTGGGAAGATGAGCCCTGGCTAATTTCTTCAACCTATCCAATCCACTGAGCCAGTGAGAAGGGGTGGCCTAATACCAGTGAAAAGTATATCTCAGCAGCCACTGCATCTTCCAACTATTTACATCTCTTCCTCTTTAGACACTGTCTATTAATACTTTCTTCAAGGGACAGCCTTTAATCTTATCATGAAAGCACATTAAATTTCTTCTGTTCTTTTGGTTAGCAATTGCTAATGGTTTTGCTATAGGTAAAACCTAATCACTATGGTCTATCTCCCCTCTCAGCTTTACGGGTATCATATCTCAGATGCTGTTTTTCTGTTTGACAATATTGCCCTTTCAAACTTTCTCTGTAAGCAGCTTGAAAGGATTCATTTGGAGCAGAAGTTTCATTAATGTATTTAAATGCATTTCTGAAACAAAGCAGGTTAGTTGTTTCGAAATGTCAAGGTCTGGGAGTGGACTTGAGCATATTCTGCAAAACACAACTGTCCAGGATTTTCCAGGGAAAGAAAACAGGGGTGTGTCAAGGCAGCAGACCTTATAGTCACATGGTATCCCTAAAGGCTTAATCAGTTTCATGTAAGGGAACTGGAAGCATGGGAGTACTCCCTGCTCCAGGGCATGGTGGAGATCCCAGTAATAAAGTGCACTATGCCCCAGTAGAGCTGCCTTTGTTATGGGGAACAGTAAGCAGTCATCTGCTAACAGGGATCTCCTAAATTTAAGAACATGGTTTGGGGCCAGCTTGTCTTAGCATTGCATAGTGATTGGATAGTGAGTGGGAGCTTGGATGCAGCACAGTCGGCTTGTCCAAGCTGTGGCTGAGAAAAATCCAGTGTGGAGGAAACGGGATGCTCTCAGCCTGGTGGGGAAAATGTACTAGCATGTGTTGAAAGTCTGCATATGTGAATGGGTAGTTTAAAAGTACTAACTGGGATCTGTCACCGTAGGAAGGCATAAAGTATATCTTCTTTAAAAGTAGTTCTTAATACTCTGGATTTCCAATCACCCTTATGCTCCAGCCTTCCTGACTCTCAATACAAAATACAAAGTTTCATTGTTTTCTGGGGAAGAATATCTAATTTTCATGGGACCTTCTATAACCAGGCACCAATTTGGGTTTGATGCTGGTTTAATTTACTAGCCTAGTGTTCATATCCCATTCATATTCAAGTGAAACAAGATCTTCCTCCATCTCAAAATCATGATATACATGTATAACTACCATTGTCATTTTGTGACAGCTGGGGAGCCCCTCCCATTGTTGATGGCCTGTCCACTACCATGCACTTGTGCAGAGCCTGGAGCAAATGGCTGGAAACGTAAGTATAAATGGACTCTTAGCTTCCTAGATTTTATCAACACTGGATAACTCTCTAGGGTTTTCATCACAATGGCAATCTAGATTCGGTGTCAATCTAGATACTCATAGAATATTCCCTGTAAAATAGGGGCTCCCTAAGACAAAATCAATTATGCTTCCTTATAAGAACCCTCTGCGTCACCATACAGCACAGCCCAGTCTCCTTGAAATCACCTCAGAACTCCATTAGAATCACCAGTATCCGTATATTTAGACATTTTCACTCCCCAACTCTGGAATATTTGACTGTTTAAAACTTTAGTTTTAAAATCGATAGGTGGAACAACAATATGAACTAACCAGTACTCCCCAGAGCTGTGTCTCTAGCTGCATATGTAGCAGAAGATGGCCTAGTCGGCCATCATTGGGAAGAGAGGCCCATTGGTCTTGCAAACTTAATATGTCTCAGTACAGGGGAACGCCAGGGCCAGGAAGTGGGAGTGGGTGGGTAGGGGAACAAGGCAGAGGGGAGTGTATAGGGGACTTTCAGGATAGCATTTGAAATGCAATTGAAGAAAACATCTAATAAAAAATTGGAAAAAATCGGCTATTTCTTTTCTGTCTGTTTTTTAACTACCCAGCCAGCTTCCTTGTTCTTCTTGCTTCCCTGCAGTGTGCAGTGGTGGCCAGACCCTCTGGAAAGCTTCACCAAAGAAGCCAGCATCATTAGAGCTAAAGGCAGGAGGTTGCAAATGACTCCCCAGTGGAGGCAGGCTATGGGTAGGAGTGGGAGTGGCAGCAGGTTTGCAAGCATAGTACTAGGACAAGCACACAAAGATGCCTGCAAATTCTGAGACCATTGTATAGACTTTAAAATACTATTTTTTTCATTGGGCTAAGATCTTTAAAAATTTCTCCTCACTGTTGTGTGATCAGCATAGAACCCTGGAGGCACTGTGGAAATCCACTGAGTTCACTTAACATTAAGTAGTCAATGCTTATACGAATTTCCAGAGTAACTGTCAACTGTGAAATTAACTTAACAAGAACTATCATGTATACAGACCAGTTCATTGTTATTGCAAAATGTCATTAAATATAGGATGGGCCTATGTCCAGGCTCAGCCCAAATAATCCTTATTTATGTAGCTTTATCCAGATTCACAATTATCAATGTACTTTACCCTCACTGAAGTCTTGGTTGAAAAAGATAAATAATTCAGTCATCCTATTTCAGTGTTAAATTCTATGTCATGCTGAACTGTAATGACAGTCTAGAAGCTTGGGCCACTGTCACATTTCACACCAGCCTGGATTCTTACACATGATGCCCAGTGTTTTCCCTGGGAGAATGAATTGCACTTTTCATTTTAAAATATGAAAAATGCACAAAGTCAAAACCCTCTGAGCCTATTGAATATAAATAAGCCTTCATTGTTTTTTATATGATCCAAATCTCATCTTATTCCTTAACTGAAGAAAAGTGTTATTCCAAAATTAGCATCTCATTTTTAAAGATCACAGTAGGAATAAAACAATAGGGTAGATGGGAAGAGAGATTGCCCAGCCTTAAGGACACTGGCTGTTCTTCCAGGGGACCTAGGTTCAATCCTAGCACTCACATGTTGGCTTACAACCATAAATAACTCTAGTTTCATGGAATACAATGCCCTTTTCTGGCCTCCACAGGCCCACACCAGATGTTTAGATATACCCATATAAAACATCTATATAAACACCCATATAAATAAAATTAAATTAATTAAAATAAAATACAAACAAGGGAGTGCTGATCACAGTTCAAATAACTGTCCTCCAAAAATCAATGTGCTATAAACTTTGGCATCCAAGCTCTGGAAGCATTGGAAAGTGGTAGAAACTTTAAGATGGGACCAGGGGGAGGATTAATTGGCGATGTATCCTCAGAGAAGATTGTGTTGCTGGTCTTTGCTCACTTTCTGCTTCGCCCTAGTCATTGGGGTGAGCAGCTTGCTCTACCATATATTCCTAATACTGTGTGTTATCTTACCAATAACACATTCAGAGCAACAAGCCAGCCAATCATGGGTGGGAACCTCTAAAATTGAGAGCCAAACAACATTTTGTTCTTTATAAGTTGATTATAATGGGTATTCATAAGAGTAATAGAAAATTCAATAACACACAGCCAGTTCAAAGAAAGATAGATTACCCTGCCTTACCTGACTCCTGAAAATAGAAGAGCCTCAAGCTGCCTGGCCTCCCAGGTTAACATTTTCACTTGGACATTCATTTATTCTACTTTGTTCTTTCAGGAATACAAGTGGTATGGTCAAATAAAGTGAAGAAATAGATGCCAAATTTTTAAAAACAGCAGTCTAGAGGGCAAGACTACATCCCTTGTTTCTTATTGAACCATTGTTTCCCATACTAAACAAAAATCTGACTCTTTTATCTCCCTCTTTCAGATGGGAAAGACAGGAAGATAGCTGTATTATCATCCATCTATTCATAAACCCTGCTGTCAATAATTTGAAACACTTATTATGAACAAAGCATTGTTCTCTGTGACATAGATGAATCATGAATGAATGTACATAGTCTCTGAATCCAAAAGTAAATTATGCCCAGTAAATCACATGTGTGAACTATGTAGTTGATACTTCGGTGTTAAGTAAAAGACTATTTTAATAAGGGCTTGACAGAAACTTTTAACCTATACTATACAACATGCTAATGTTTGTTACCCAAGCTGACTACATTTAGAACCACCTAAGAAGCAAACTTCTGGGTGTCATAAGGAACTAAGGGTAGAAGACAAACCTTAATGTAGGTGGCATTATCTCATGGGGTGGAAGCCCAGAATGAATAAAAGAGTAAAAAGTAGACAAACCAGGTGAGCATTAGCATCCATCTCTCTGCTTCCTGATACAATAAGATGTGAGGAAAGACTGAAAATGGATGCAGATGAGAACAAGGAGCCACAGACTCTGGCTGCTGTGCCTTCTTGGTCACAGTGGAGCATATTTTCCATATCCATGAACCCCAAACCTTTTCCTCCCTTACGCTGCTTCTTGTCAGGTACTTGCTCACAGCAACAAGTAAAGTAAGAAATGCAAGTCTCAAAGAGACATTTGAGATGACATGCAAAAGCTGGACAAGAATTGGGTAGAAAAAAAGAATGGGGGAGGAAGGGAGGGAGGGAGAGGGAAGAGAAAACGTTAGAGAGACATGAGCAGCCTACGGAAGCAAAGGTGACTTCTTTAGGGAGCTGCTTGTGTCCCATTAGATGCTAGGAGGAGAAAAGTCAAGAAAACCTAGCACAGTGGCTCTCAACCTTCCTAGTGCTGTGACCCTTTAATACACTTCCTCAAATTGTTGTGAACCCCCAACCATTAAACTATTTTCATTGCTACTTCATAACTGTAATTTTGCTACTGTTATAATTCGTAATGTAAATATCAGTGGTTTTTGGATGGTTTTATGTGACCTCTGTGAAAGTGTCTTTTACCCTTTCCTAACAGGGGTTGTGATCCATAGGTTGAGACCCACTGGCCTAGGCAGTGGCTATCTAAACAGGACAATAAAACAAGAAAGCCAGCAGCCATTCAGTGGACTTCCACTCTAGGCCACCCCTAACCTGAAGGCATAAAATTTCCTTCTCTCTATAGCTTGGTCTTCTATCTTTCCAGTGACTCATGAACTTGACAATCTCCTTCTAGACAGCCACAGGAATACCCTTACAGAAAGACAGGGAGGGAGAAAAGGGGAGAGTAAGATCCCCATAGGTGGAATTTCTTGGGACCAGCTGCTATTGTGTGTGAATGCATTGACAGGAAGACAGGAAGTGGGAGGTGAGAGGTAGAGATGTCTCCTCTAGGCCTAGCCCATGGCTGCTGGTTTTGATTTCCTTTTCTTCCCTTTGATCAATCACCCCAAATCTTTTACTAAGGCCAGCAACTACACAGGTAACTGAGCAAACATCAAAGTCACTGCTAAATCTTAAGATCGCTATAGTCTGGTTGATATCACTTCAGAGAGTGAAGGGTAAGGTTCGGGATCAGCAGAACTGAGTTTTCACAGAGCATTCTTGAAAATGTGATGACATTGTCTGTCATCACTTCTAGGTCAACGATTATGCATCTAAACAGCTTTCATCCTACCCATCACATTTTGCTTCACAAATGACCAAAAATTTCATGAGTGCCAAGGTGTGTGGCTGTGGATTACATGCTAAACATGCCCCAAATATAGAAAGACACCGAGAAATGCCACTGCTTGTCCTTCACAATGTTAAAATAAGAAAGTAAATATTAAGAGCAGAGTGCAGGTGGTTTAGTAAGAAAACTACAGACTCTGGAGTCAGACAGGTTTTGAAAGAAATGCTGGCTCTACAATGGATACATTCTGTGACCTTTACACAAGTTTATTAACCTCCTCGAACTACATTTGTTAATTTGAAAAATGAAGATAATAACCACCTGCCTCCTAGAACGGCTGAGAAGATTGAATGAGGTAATATTTTCAGAGATAATGTATGTGTGTTAGGAGACTATGCACATAGAGAGAGGGCCATGTGAGAAAGGGGATACAGAAAAACATACCTGGAGATTGCTCTCTGCAAAAGTTTACAGACCAGTGAGGACGCAGATATGTAAACTAACTTTATAGTCACTGAAAATTCAAATGTAGTACTCCAGGAAAAGATTAGGAATGGCTTAAAGCAGAGGCAGAAAATATGGAGATGAAGAAACTGATTCAAGAAATGTATGTTAAAATCATACAGATTTTATCTGAGTGATGGTGACATATGCCTTTAATTCCAAAACTCAAGGAGGCAGAGGCAGGAGAATATTTGAGTTCAAGGCCAGCCTGGTCTTTAGAGTGAGTTTGAGTATAGCCAGGACTACACAGAGAAACCCTGTCTCATAAAGCAAACAAGATACAGATTTCAAACAGTAATATACAATATTGGTATGTCTATGTTTTAAAAAGACAATTTAAATAAAGGATACTCCTTGAAAGTTAAGTTCATTAAGATATAGTTTTTGTTTAGGGGATTCTTAAGAGAATTTTACTGACAAACAGAAATAGTGTAATCCATACCTGTTACTGAGCTTTATGCTTAATAGCCAGTGGTGTCTTGGAAAGGCATCATTTCCACAATTATAGGGTAGCTCCATTTAAACTCCTCTTATCTATGTATAGGCACATATTTTTAGAAAGCTTTTACATTAACCATATGGCATTTTCAATTTATTGTCCCTCCAATACCCTCTTCTATCATGTTCCCCCATCCCCATACCACTTTACCCTTTCTTCTCCATTATTCTTCTTTCTCCCTCTGTAACACCTCCTTTCCCTTAAGTCTCCCCATCTTATGTCCCCTTACTAATTTCTTTACTTCTCTAGACAGTGCAAGTGTGAGATCTAGCAGCCACATGTGAGAGGACAAAAGGTATTTATCTCTCTCGGTCTCTACGTTATCTCACGCAGAATGATTGTTTCCAGCTCTATCCATTTACCTATGGATTTCATTTTTTTTCTTACAGCTACATAATACTCCCAAGTCCAATTATATCACATTTTCATTATCTATCTGTCAGTTGATGGGCATCTAAGTTGTTTCCATTTTCTGGCCATTGTGAATAGAGCAGCAGTGGACAGAAATGAGCAAGTATCTCTGTAGTAGTATATACAATCATTAGGGGATACATTCAGAAGTGGTGTATTGAATCTATGGTAAATCTCTTCCTAGCTTTAGAGGAGCCTCCATCCCGATTTCCTTGTGGTTGCAGCAGTTTGTATCCCCATCAACCATCAGTAAATGTTGCTCCCCTTCCAGCACATCCACACTAGTATCCATTGTAATCCCCCCAAAAAAAATTCTTAGCTCTTCTGTTTAGGGTAAGATGAAATATCAAAGTAGTTTTTATTTGCTCTGATAAATAAGGATGTTGAATAATTTTAAAAATACATTTATCCACCATTTGTATCTGAGAATTCCCTGGTTGGTTTCATGTCCCAAGTTTTATTTGTATTGTTTGTTTTCTTGGTGTGTAGCACTTTTAGTTCTTTGTACCTTCTAGATGCTAAACCTCTTTCAGAAACATAGAGGGTAAAAATTTTTACTATTCTGTAGTCTGCCTCTTCAATCATATGATGGGTTCCTTTGCTGTACAGAGTTGTTAAGTGTCATGAGGTCCAATTTTTTTAACTTGTACCATTTTTAATATTTGCACTATTGGTGTCTTCCTGTCTTCCTGTGCCCATAAATTTAAATATATTTCCCAATTTCTCTTCTGTCATATTCAGAGTACTAGATCTTATGTTGAAGTCTTTGATCCATTTGGAGTTGACTTTAGAGCAAGGTAAGAGCTAAGGGAGGGCAACAACTATAAATATAGAACAAATATAGTAAACTATAAGCAGGAACTGGAAATAATAAAATACAATAATATGATTACTTATAAAACTTATATCTTCTCTTAATAATAAAGAATTCAAAGAAGAAGAAAAATCCATTTTCATTCTTCTATGTGTAGCTATCCACTTTTACCAGCCCCATTAGCTGAAGGTGACATTTTTATTACTATAGCTCTGCAGTAAACCTGAAATCAGGGAAAGCTACATGCAGGATTGTTTTCACTTTTCTAGATCTCTTTGTTTTCATATTAACAGCATGGTACTAGCATAAAAACGCAGGCTCATTAATCAATGGAGCAAAATTGAGGATGAACATATAAACCCACATATCTTTTCTGGACTTGATGGATTGTGAGGTCCCATATACCCGTCAAAATTACACACTGTTGCCAATCCTATTGCTTATCCTTCACAACTTGATAGCAAGGCCTCATTGCTGAAGATGCTATATAAATAAGCTGTAGAACATGTAGAAATCACGTTAGTACCAACCTGAAAGTTTCATCACCTACTACATAATTTTCATAGTGTTATCCAATCAACCTGAGAAGAAAATTAATGATAAATATTACCCATCTGTGAGCCTGATGAGGTATAATAATGATTGTTCTAGAAAGATATGCTCAAGCAGTACAATAGTAACGTGAAAATCATAGAAACAACCAAACACAATAGTAGCATGAAAAATAATAGAAACAACCAATTAACTTCAACTCCACAAGATGAAACTCATATCTGGTACCTTTATTGAGTCAAGAACCTGTGGCTTAGGTCCTAATAGAGAACCTATTACTATCATTCTGTTTAATGGATACAATATTAAACAACTCCTAATAACTGATGGTTATTCTCATAGTTTAAGTAATTTCTCAACCCTCATCAGGGAAGTTTTATTGAATCAGATAGTGATTAACACAGAGACCTCAAAATGGTCAAGATGCAGAGAATAAAAGGCTGTAGAATACTCTTCCCTAAGTGACAAATGCATATTTCCCTCCACACCCACGACTCATGGACCATTGAGAAAAAGAATGCAGAAATAGTGTAAGAGCCAGAGGTGGTAGATGACTATAAAGAAACAAACAAAAATCTTCTCTTCTGGTCACAGCAAGGAATCTGAACATATGAACTCACAATGCTTGTGTCACCATGCACAAGAACTGTACAAGCTCAAGCAAGACTAAAAATCCCAGCATGGAGGAGAAATGGGAATAATATCCACCCTATCCAAGGAGCTATTAGTAAATTATAGCTGGTAGGAGAGGGAGAGTCACTTTTCTTCCTTTCTTTTGTATTTGTTTTAAGTGGGGTGTTTGTTTTGTTTTGTTTTGTTTTGTTTTGTTTTGTTTTGTTTGAGACAGGATTTCTCTGTGTAGCTCTGGATGTCCTGGAATTCACTCTGGAGACCAGGTTGTACTCAGAGATCCATCTGCCTCTCCCTCTTAAATGCTGGGATTAAAGGCATGTGCCACTACTGTCTGCTTTAAAAATTGCTTCCCTAAGAGTTTTATATAACATTTTGATTATATTTGATACAAACCTAAAAAAAATCTACCTCTCCCAATAGCTAAAATTACAATAATTCTATAGAAAGGGGTATCCAAGTTCCATCTCCATCCTGCTGTAGACCCTAATAAGTGAATCATACTGTAGGGGAAGGCCACACACCAAAGAATATACATACATATACACATATACATACACATATACAACAAATTGGATTTGGTTTGGTGATTTTAAAAAATGGATACAAAATTAGGTGGGTAAGAAAGGGAAGGTGGACATAGGAGAATTTGGGGAGATATGAATATGATCAAAACCTGCTATACAAAGTTATCACAAGATAAATAATTTGTTTTTAAAGAGCACATGAAATTGGGAGGGAAAAGTGGTACTGGGAATAGCAGAGAAATTAGAGAGGAGAGAATTGGAGGTGCATTTGATCAAAGCATAGTAGTATGTGTAGGGAATTTTCATACAACAATAACATCCCAGGGAAAAAATGGGAGGGGCAAGTCTTTTTGAAACAACTACATCAGATGAATTGATGTTTTGCTTTGGTTTTGTTGTTCGTTTTTATTATGCACAGGAATAGTCTAGGTGGAAACTACTAGCTGCCTTCTACAGGTTTAATCTCCTGTAAGTTTTCAGGTATGCACAACCTACAGGAAACATTTCTTTCCAGTATGTGCAAGCATCTTCCATATGAGCAGGGGGGAGAAGGAAATTAGAAAGATCTGGAAGACAAATAGGGGACAGACAAATGAGACAAGGAGAAGAGAATACAGAAATGGACTTTCAGTTTCCTGTCTTCACAACCTGGCACCTGACCCAGCTTTTCTCTATGCTCGCTTTGATTCGCTTCAGGAAGTAGGCTTCCTACTGAAAAGCATGCGAGGATATGTTTGACAGTTGTGTGTCAGGAATATTGTAAATGAGATACTTGCTGGATAAGGAAAAGGTGAAATCTTCTTCCAAGAATGAAGTTTGAGGCTGTGTCTTTCCTATTCATCACCTCTTGTCCTCGGTGTTAGGTACCACTCTCATTCACTCTGCCAATTAATGTTCCTTCCCAAGATCAAAGATGGCAAGAAACTTTGTGCTATGCAATGTGAAGACATTTGCATGTCCTTTGATCCATATGTGCCTAGCATTATACAGTTGGTATCTGATAATAACACATACACATTTAGTATCTACTGTTATCTTTGGGTAGCCACAGCAGATCTGTAAAGAGGTCATTTAATTTCTCCCATTTTAAAGAAAAGAAGCTTAGTTTAAGAGACTAGATAGAACAGCCTGCACAAGTGGATGGAGCTAGCAAATTGCAATCTGAGGCGTTGAATGTGGCTCTTTCTGACCTTAGAGTCAGCACTCTTTGACACTGAGGCACTCTCTCTTTAATTGAGAAAAAGTGGAGATTTTCCAAATGCCCATTCCAGGTGATTAAAGAAACAGGGGCAAAAAGAAAGAAAAAAAAAACTAAAATAGAACTACCAGCTCCGCAGATACAATATTTTCCAGTTCCGCAGATACAATATTTTGCCCCAATTCATCTTACCCACTCAAAATGAAGAGCTGAAACTCCCCTCCACCTTATTAACTTCAAATGACCTCAGAAAGCATTCGGGACAGAAGTGCAACTGCTCAGCAGTCTGGAGAATGTGCCAACTCCATGAACCTTGATTTCTGCCTTCACTTTTAAAAGGAGGTCTTTTAAGTCCCTAAGAATCCAGGACATAATTTCATGACATAAACTGTCATTGCAGAGAAAGGTTAAATAGCTTCCTAGCCCCTGCATTGATGCCATCCATGGCTCTGAAAGAATTTGCTGTGTTTGGATTCTAAACACGTTGTAGAACCAAACTCAGGTTTTGTTGCCATTTCTATTTTATAGGTGAGAACAATGAACACAGGGATCATGCATTTAGTCTGTCTAAGTGCAGATTCACTGACATGTCTCAGGTAAATAACAAGACAAGAAAAAATTAGAAGTCGAAGGGTGTGGGACACTCAGGGTTGACCGATTTCACAGGGACAACCCACCCTACCAGCCTAACTCTTCTTTGTGGCAGTGAACCTTATCCTCTTCCATGGAGATGATTGTCAGTTTGCTCTCAAGCTTTTGCTTTCTTCTCTCTCTCCTTTTTAGGATGTGTCTTCATCTCCATACTATTGCTCGTAGGGAGGAAAGCATCTGTTGTGTCACAGTCCAGGAGGTACTTACAGTGAAAGATAAAGGAGACAGAAGGAGAAGGAGAAAAGGGGGAGAGAAAGGAAGATGTGAAAGGAAGAGAAGACAGAGGGAGAAGGGGAAGAAAGAATGGAGAAATGAGTTAAAGAGAGGAAGGAAACTGGAAGCAACTAGGAAGGAAGGAAGGAAGGAAGGAAGGAAGGAAGGAAGGGAGGGAGGGAGGGAGGGAGGGAGGGAGGGAGGGAGGGAGGGAGGGAGGAAGGAAGGAAGGGGCATGGATAGATGAGAACAGAGGAAAAAGCACAATATTAGAAGAAAAGGGAGGCTGTGAGGGTGTGGAGAGGAAACAATATCTGGGAAAAGGAAAAGATGAGGGAGAAGGAGAGGAAGTTTCTTATGGGATCAGTATAACCGCCTTGCAGAAGAAAACACTTGGTCCATATTCCTTAACAGCAGGGAGAATTCTGAGCACATTGCCATCTCACACTAGTGAGAATCTGTTTGGCAACTGCTAGTCATTGGTTCTATCTGGTCTTTACCAGATCCGGCTGAAGAGGGCACTCTAAGCAGTCTCTGGATCTGGTAGCATAGGAATGGAAAAAGTCTATCATTTCTTGAAGTTCCACAGAGCAGAAATGTTAGGCATTCCCTTCTGAGTAAGGAAAAGGCACCACAGTGGGAAAAGCCTGGGTCAAAACGGGAGTAGAAATGGCTGGCTGAGAAGAACAGGCATGCTTCTCTTACTTAGTCTGGCAACCAATGCCTGCTGTTCATGCCAATTAAATTCCATTCGTCAATATCCTAAGCATAGCCTGAGCTGGCAAAGTAGACCTGCTGACCCTCATGGAGGAAAGAGTGTTAACTGTATATTTTCAAGCTGTGGAATATTTATAAGTTGCAAAGAAATAAACCTAATTTAAGGGGTATGTAAATGACAACCTGAATGAAGAATTAATATATAGCTCTATGGAAAACACAGATCTGCCCTCATTATAAAGGCTGATTCTGCTGTAACCCGGGGAAAAAGGAATCGTTGGAAGTGTCTCCGAGAATGCCTTTGTATTATTGAGAAAAGTGATCTTAGATTAATAGGCAGTCTGAAAACTAGAGAGACTGCTTCCTCCCTTCTGTCTCCCTAACATCCCCAGAACAAATACCCAGCCAAGAGCCCCAGGCAGTACACTGACTGTCCCCTGGGTCTGCTACTGACTGGGTCCTGGGATCCAATCCTATTCCTTTAAACTATATTGATAAACATGCCCAGAAATAATTGGGTTCTGTGAATCAGGTTACATTAGTACACGAATCTAAACCTTTGGAGTGTCCCTGACCATCACAGGTCAGGATTCTTCTGCTGCAACCTACAGCTTGTCCAGGACAGGATTTCTGGGAGTTGAGGGGCAAAATGTTGTGTTTTTACCCTTACTATCTTCTGTTACTCATCTATACTCTTGAAAGTCAGCACGACTCTATGTAATATGCATTATATAACCTAGTCTTTCACACAATCAAGCAAGATACTATAATTCCTAGTTTATATACAGGAGTCTAAGCTCGGACAAAAATACCTTTACCAATGAATAAGAACCTGACCTTGCCCCTCATAGATTGGATGTTTTGTTTAGCACAGTGGTTCCCAAGCTTCCTAATGCTGTGACACTTTGACACAGTTCTGCATGTTGTGGAATCAACTGTAAAATTATTTTACTGCTAAATTTTTACTGTAATGTTGCTACTGTTATGAATTGTAATGTAAATATTTTTGGAAACAGAGGTTTGACAATAGGGGTGCGACCCATTGAAAACAACTGATTTAGTGGTTCTAAAAACAAAAATAAAAAAGCATGTGTCTAGGAAAGGAGCTTCTATCTGGTTCTGTTAGCCTCTGGGTCACACAAACCCAGAGCTAACCAGAATGGAGGAAAAGCTACCTAGTCTTATCTCCTGAGTCATAACAAAGAAGCATCCTTCTCTTTATGACACACAGGTGACATATTGGACATGGTGGTTTAAATAAGAATGGGTCCCATAGCCTCACATGCTTGAGTGTTTAATCCATAATTAGAGGAACTATTTTGAAGGATTAGAAGGCATAGCTTTGTTGGATAAGATATGTCATCGAGCCAGGCAATGGTGGCACACGCCTTTAATCCCAGCACTTGGGAGGCAGAGACAGACAGATTTCTGAGTTTGAGGCCAGCCTGGTCTACAAAGTGAGTTCGGGATAGCCAGGGCTACATAGAGAAACCCTGTCTTGGAAAAAAAAAAGTCATTGAAAGCCTTTGTCAGACACATTCTCTCTCTGTATTTTCTATGGATCAAGTTGTAAATCTCCTGGATACTGCTCCAATGCCATGTTTGTCTGGTTTCCTGCATGATGATCATAATCTAACCCTCTAAAAGTGTAAGCAAGCCCTCTAGCTAAATGCTTCCTCTTATACTAGTCGCATTGAATATAGTGTCTCTTCCCAGCAGTAGAAAAGTAAGACACTGGCATTGCTTTTTGCTTCTATGTACAGAGGAGATTTGCTGTCAAGTGTCAGAGGTCAGGGGCTGGGAATGGCTCATGTGGTGAAGTCCTTGATACAAAAACATAAGGACCTGAGTTTGGATCCCCAGTGCCTATGTAAAAAGCAGAAAGAAGGTGTGCACCCTGGTACTCTAGGCTAGCCAGATTAATCAAACTGACAACCCCTATGTTTAGTGAAAGTATTGTCTCAAAAATAACTGGAAAATAGAAACCACCTGACATTGACCTCTTATCTCCCTCCATACCCATATGTACACACACACACACCACTACACAAAAACACACACGATCACAGCAGATTTCACATGGTACCCATCCTCTGAGCATTTCTGCCTGTCTCCAGCTTGGTGCCCTCTGTAGTCCAGGAACATGATCCTTGCTGTGAGAGAGACCTCCTAAACAAGGAACTCTGGATATGTGAAAGCAATTCTTTGCCCAAGAGCACATCTTTCAGAGGACTAGAGTTAGTGATGTCAGAGCTGATAAACAACTTAATGGTCCATTCTGGGAAAGAAGATAGAGACATACAAATACAACATTGACTGTAAGTGAATATTTATATAAAAAAATACAACATGTAGAGTTTTAGAAAACAGACAACTACTATACACATGGAGTGAAGACAAATAACATACATATCAAACTCACTGAATAATGTACTCCTTGGAACTAACCCTATGTTCTTGGTTGTTTATATGAACAATTTTGTAGCATCCTTGAAGACACAGAAAAGAAGCACAACTCAGACATTGTGAAGGTTTCTGGTCCACTGCCCACATACATCTGATGTGAGGTACATGGAATACATGTGTAAGATAGCATATCTCTGGGCTTATATACTCCTATGAGGCATATGGAATACATGTGTAAGATAGCATATCTCTGGGCGTATATACTCCTATGAGGCATATGGAATACATGTGTAAGATAGCATATCTCTGGGCTTATATACTCCTATGAGGCATATGGAATACATGTGTAAGATAGCATATCTCTGGGCGTATATACTCCTATGAGGCATATGGAATACATGTGTAAGATAGCATATCTCTGGGCGTATATACTCCTACCAGCACCAGGGTGATCATGCCAGCAGATACAGAAGCATTCCTATAAGTCGTTCCTACTATAGGAAGACTGATCTGCAAACTCCAACCTCCTGTGACCCAAATGTAGTTTGCACTTAGCAGGACTACACAAACAGCAGTAATTGTTTCTTCATCAACAAAACGATAGAAAGGATTCAGAGTAATCGAAGACAAACTATGTGTTTTAGTTGGTTATATTTAAAATAACTTCATTTTTCAGATTTGAAAAAAAAGTGACCTTTTGATCATTAAAGCCATAAGCCTTTTTGGACTTTGAAAATGGCTGTGCAATGTGAAATCTTAATCTCAAGCCTCATTGTCTTAATGATAAAACCGCTTCTGAATCTTGGTCTCAGAAGAAGGAACTATGGCGATCACAAGGAGAAACTACATCTGGCATCTCTGAGATGACTTTAATGCTCAGACTAGAATCATATCTCAGTTGGAAGCTGACACAGGGTTATCAGGATGGACACACAGCACACCTGTGATGCACAGTATTGTTTCTGAGTGGTCTAGAGCCTGGAATTCATACTCTTCTTCAGGACCTATTGGGTCCTGCTTTCTTTAGGAAGGAGACCATCCAGTCCAGTATGTAACGGGCTTAGACTGAACTTCAAATCTCTTTGTAGTAATGGGTGATTCCAGCTGTATATGAAAGATTTGCATGTTTGTAAGCCTCAACCCTAATACTAGCCATTACCATTATAGTCTATGCAAGTTGTTGTATTTCATATGTGGATTTGTAGTACAAAGAAAGGAATTACAACAGAGCAAAATGAGTCCTTCATGCATACAGAGGTACTTTAGAATTCTTAGCCTACCCTGACGTATATCCTCATAGATTTTTCATTTTTCTTTAAGACAGAGAATTTGGAGCTGTGGAAGTAACTCAGTGGACAAAGGCCAAGGATGATGCCCTGAGTTTGGATCCTCAGAACTAATGTAAAAAGCCAGGTGTGGCAGCATATGCCTGTAACTGAAGCACTAGGGTGAAAGGAGAATCCTGGGGGCTCACAGGACAGCAAATCAGCAAGCTCTGGGTTCCTTGAGAGACCACATCTCAAAACAGGAGATGAAGAGAGCGATAAAGGAAGACAACCTGCACTGACCTCCGGCTCCACACATGCACACACATCACAGGTATATATGCAAACACACACACACACACACACACACACACACACACACACACACGGCGGAGATTTATAAAACTGAACATCTATTGATAATGCTTCTCTTTAACTTTTACCTTCAGTTCCTTCCACCTGGTACATTAGATAAAACATAAATGCTCACAGGACTGTACATTTAAAGCCTTGGCTATTTTAAGTTAAAGATAATAGAAAAAGATTTCCCTGTGTAGTCTTAGACTTATGTGATTTTCACCTAATTCACTGATTTCTGAATCTAGCACCTACATGAGATGTGACTTCACACTCTTTTTGTTCATTAAGTCAGGAAAGTAAATAATTTTCTTTTTAATAAGTAATTGTATGATAGACAGTTTAGTTCTATAACCAGGGGTTGAGGAGGAGTGGCATGGAAACAATACTGTGCAGCATTCTAATAAACCTCTAGACACAAAAGGAAATTGGATCTCTAATCTTGAAATCTGATTAAATATGAGAGAGGGGGCTGGTGAGAAACCATCATGCAATCTAGAGTAACTCTTGTAGGAAAGAAGCTAAGCTCCCATCGCAGGGCTTTTAATTGGGAGTCTATGTTTCTCTTATAAATATGAAGTTGCATATTACTCAAGAAAATTGCATTTGCTTATATGCATTGAAAAAGCTAAGTCATTAATTTTTTAATATCTATGTCATTCAAATGAGAATGAAACTAAGAATTTTAAATTAATGAACAAAATCTAGGAAGAATGTGGGATAGATGGTAGACATCTGTGCATGTATTCAAGTGTCTGGTCAAATCCCACTCATGGCCACTCTGATAGTCCATTCCTCACTTCCTAGCTCTCCCTTCTGATTCTGGCAGATGATAAATGTAGGCTTCCCTTCATTTTCGTGGTGAATTATTTTATTATGATTGTTTATATGCACATTTTTGCACTTACCTTTCAATTTTATTCATTCGAACTATTCACTCAGTACCCGCAGTGTACCAAATACTATTTGAGGCACAAAACAGAATTGTGAGCAAATGGTCATTTTCTGTCGTCTCAAATCACATGCTGTTGCTAGTTTCATTGGAAACAATTTTCAGCAGCCTCAGTATTGTTCAACCTAGTGTTAGAGAATAAAACTATTACTGGTAAGAATTTCTACAGCTGAAATTCACCCTCCTGAGATCTTAGCTCTCAGGATAATGGCCACATTCTAGAGTCACTGGACACGTCTTAACTCCTCTTCCACCTATAAAACTGAAGATCAGTATCCAAAGACCTTAGCAAACGGCCCTACAAACAAGCTGTGGGTAGGGAATGTCCTACCTCTTGATTCTGCTTTTGCTTACTTTTTTGAATATGATAAATAATGTTCACTTTCTTACTGGCATGGTGATGGATTTCTATACCATTCACCATTTTATGATTAAGTTAATTTTAACAGGATAATTGACAGGAGACTGGTTTAATAATATATAAGGCAAAGTAAGTCACTTAAACCAGAAACTTGTTCATTATTCTATTACTGCCAATATGGTTGTCCTCAGTCAACTGGAATTTGTTTGGTTCTGGCCTTGAGCATGTTGTTCTTTCTGAAAGAATTATAAAATAATTCTTGGCTGAGAAATTTTAGGTATCCTTTTGTGCACTGTTGAGTTAACGTCTATTAACATCTCAAGAGCCACCCACAGACACATATTTCTACAAGAACATGCCTACTATAAAGTCAGAAGGAGAAATAGTGGCTTCACAGTTACCAAGAATTTAGAGCTTCTATAACAATATGGAAAACTAGACAAAAGCCCTGGGGCTAGGTGAAAGGCTGTCAGTGATCAGCTTCCACATATCATTAAGCTACATGGCTTCTGGCTCTGAGACATACAGTGGAAATAAGATCTTCTATTCCACAGATTGCTAAATGGCAAAACAGAGATAAAAGTACTTTGTAAAGTGTAAATATTCAGAAGAAGAAAAAAATACAACCAAGGAAGTAAATTTCCAAAGGAAAGCAAAGAGAAATATATCCCAGGAATTCAAGGCAAAGTTCACAGATGGCTAGATCAAGAATTTCTAGACAAATGGGGAAGTGGGTTATCAGTGAACTTCTTCTCAAATGAAATAAGAGCTCAGACCTGTAGTTCAACCCTGCAGGTGTTTTAGAACTTGCACATCACTGTGGTACAGTGGAGACATGCCAAATGGATAAAGCATTCTGGCTTAAAAACTAAACAGCTAGAATTTCAATCCTGTCTCTATTCCCATCCAGCAGTGTGCCTGGGCATGTTAGACCACTTAGAACATCGGTTGCCCATCTGCTAACAAGCGATAAAATCACCTGCAGAATAAACAGAGTCAAGTTCATAAAGTATCTATGTACAGAGCTTCTGAAATATGAACATTCCATTGTAGGGTGATTACATGTAACTGGCATCAGAAACTGAGTTGGATCTTTGTTGTCTCCATCTTAAAAGGGAAGAAACTAAGCTGCCTTAAGAAACATACAGATGTAACTAGCAACACTATGTCCCAAAGTTAGCTCATTTCTAATAGGACTCCAGGTTCTCCTACTATACTACTGTGGTTCTTCTTGTGATATATCAAAACTGTGTGTTGGGGATTGAGTAGTGTTTAACTAGATGCCACCCTCCAATAGAAAATGGAAACATGAGCTAGAACTACATTTTAGGTTAGTTACTTTTGACCCTAAGAGTAAACAATGGCCTAAAGTTGTTTTGCAAGTGACCTTATTCTTCATCCTCTGGTACACAATTCACAATGTCCTTCTTAAATGCATTATTGCTACATGTAACTCAAAAGTTTCCAACAGTATGTTACCATTCATGTTAAGATCCAGACTTCTACCCAATGTTACATTATAACATATGACCACAGAGTTGATGATCACCAAGACAAAGCAGTGAAGGTGCTATGTTGGTCCTGCCAGGTAGAAGTCAAACATTTGAGGATCTTTACTATAGGAATCATTTAAAATTGGTATATGTGGCAGCTACTAGTATATGTGATAGCTACATTCTAGGTACAAGGAAGTGTGCTGTCTTGTCTTAGCAATAAGATTACACAGATCAGCAACTGAAATTAGAGTCATTACCTTACTGTTTGTGATAAGTCAGTGCCCCACCCCAGATCTGTCTATTTTCAGCCCCCAAATTACATGTTCCAGAATTAGTTAACACCTTAGAAGATGGAAGTGTTTTCATCTACAGTAACTCCTACTGAATGCACAAAAGAAGATTTTGCTTTACTCGTGATTTTGCTTCTTCTGATCTGTAAGACACAATTCCCAAAGAAGGGTTCCTTCCTCTACAAAGCACAAAAACATTTTGAGGAATGATAGATGGAAGGGAGTTCTAATACTATGTATAGCCACACAGTCAATACATATTTATATGTGTGGTGGAGGTGCCAAATTTTCCTACAGGTTAATTACCTCATTAAAGCTGAAGCCATGGAAATGAAGAAACCCAACACAACATCATGGTTTCTCATTTTTTCCTGATCTCTCTATAATTAGTTCTTCTCAACTATCCACTATATGATATCAAGATCTATACAATCATGTGACCTTACCCACATATTCAGTTCCCTAAATTAAATTGCATGTACATAGACAGTTATAGTATATATGTGAAAGAGAAAAAATATATATGTGTGTGTGTATGTATATATATATATATATACATACACACACATACATACATACACTTCTATACATTTACTTCTGTGCTAGCATTTCTGCTTCTCTGATCCACTCTAAATACAGGACATGTTGAATGTAAACGACATATATAGTGCTCCTATGTGGCTCATTTCTAATCCCGATTCCAGGTGCCTTCAACTAAATAATACTGCCTCTAGCACAGTAACTCAAGGTCATCTAACCGGAGGGTGTTGACAGTTACAGCAGGGTGTTACCTATCATGTTCCTTAAGGAAATGGAGAAATATAGACTCCATAAAGAGTCTGAAATAGAACAATGATTGAATGCCTTGTCCAAATGTGCAGATTAATGAACTGAAGTCAGCCTACAGGGGAGGTCTCTCAGAGCTTGTAGCATCCCATGGGCTTCCTTCAACTTTGGCCCACTCAGCACTTTTGGCTGTAAATTGTATAATAAAGAGAGAAGGTGTGTTGATCAAATTTTCAGATGACACAAGGGTGGGCTAGCTAGCAAATATGCTGAGTGATAGAACCAAGAATCTGAACAATTTGACAGGATGAATAATGAGGTACAGCTAACAAGATGAAATTTAGCAGAGACAGATATCAAGTTTCACCCTTCATAGCCCTGGCCTGGAAAAGATGCCTGTGCCAAGAGTTCTCACTGCCCTGGAGGATGGCCCTGGCTATCACGTGAACTCCATGTGGGCAGAAGCCCAAGATGCTTACTTCTCAGTTCAAAACTCATCTCCACAAATATAAACTATGAAAGATTTGGCTTAAGAGTAACCTTTGAGGGGAAAGGCAATGAGTTCAATATCAGCCAGCACTCTGTGTTTAAGTATTCATTAAGTGTTTGGTTGTATTGTTCAGTACAGATTGGAGATACTCTTACAATTTTTCCCAGATGGAAAGCACATAGTTGAGATTTTGACTGAAATGGTAAAGACCACACTTTAGTTGATAACTTTAGCTTGATAACTTAATAAGGAAATACAATAAAGTCCTGTGTAGAACAAACTAAAGAGACTGATAATGAGTGACATTTTAGAATAGGAAGATAGCTTAAGTATTAAGCTTACTTAATAGAATATTCTCCCTCCAATGGAATATTTTTCCTACAAGTATGAAGTCCCATGTTCAATCCCTAGCATCCTTGTAAAAATATCAGGCAAAGTGGAAAACATCTGTAATTCCAGGACTAGGAAGACAAGGAGGATCCCTGGGGCTTGCTGTGTAACAAATGGAGCCTAATTGGTAAGACACAGGCCAATGAGAGACCCAGCCTCAAAAGTGATGACTGTGCATTGTTGGAGCTAATGCCAAAGATTGGACTCTGGCCTCTCCACACATGTGCACACATGAATGAAATCTGCACACACTTGTTACTCTCACACACATAAACTTGCATGTACAAGCACATATACATATGTAATATTTCAATAGTTTTCATGGCTAAAAATAGAATTCACACATATATGTGTATATAATCACTTAAATAATATTTTATATATACATATACATATACAGTACATAGTTACTTCTTGGCTATGCTAAGCTCCCTCTGAGCAAGCTCCTTAAATTTGAGTTCAGGATCCACTTCCCAGCCATTTGACTTTGGGAAAGTTCCTCAATCCTCCCTGCCTCATCTCCCTCATCTACAAGGTAAGAAAAGTAAGAAATATCCCCCTTGCAGATTTGCTGTTGCAATTCTGTTTAGTTAAAAAAAATGATGCCAATTTTACCCAGCTGCTGTGAAGATCAATCAAGGCAATACACACTTGTAGAGAATTTAAAAGTCACACACACAAAGGTGAATAAACTTCCCCAGGGATATGGATAAATATTCCTCAATGTCATCATTATAAAAAAGCACATTGTGATGCTTAGAAATACGTGCAGATAGAACGCCTTGTAATGCAGCAGATGGCATCCCATATCCAAAGCGCTATTCCTTGGTCAAGAATGCTGTAGAGGGAAATTTATGTCCATGCAAATAGTACTATGTGTGTGTAATTAAAATGTGTATTCTGACTCAGCAGATTGGACCCAGCGTATCCCAGCGTATGCTGCAGTATGTCCCTAACAGACTGCCAGCAGGCAAGGATGCTTTTCTAGGTGCAGAACACTAAATGACCAGACTATGTAGGAGTCCTGCCTTGAGTATCATAGAGGGCCCTGAAGTCTCTGCCATTCTACATCAGCAAGACCCTATAAAGTTATCATTTGTGAGAGATAATCATGCTGAAGCACATTATAACTGAGTTACCTAGAGCAAAGGATATAACCTCATACCCTTCCGTGGCAAATTACACACTTTACACCTAAGGCTTAGGGAACATCACAGAAGAGAGGGTGGAATGATTTTTAAGAGACTGAAGACCAGGACATCTTTAACAATGTACTCCCTTCTTTGCATGGCAGGGAAGCTGCACCCATAGAATCTCAATTATATGGTCACTTAAACAACTGCACCACAGTAATAATACCAGCTGATATGCCAGTGTGGATGGAGGAAATCTCTGAAGGCCCCACCCCTATATCAAGAGCTAGAGACAGCTAATACTGCTAAGAGAGAGAGATTAGTCTTCTCTAGAAATGAAACTTCCCTATAGGTTATCCCATGCCAAGAGGTTGGTCCTAATTTCACATACATATAATCAACACAAAGTAGGTGCAACAGGTTGTATTTACATACTCATATATACATCAATATATTTATATATGTAACAATAATCAGTAAAGAAGAGGGCATAGTATTGAGAGGAAGTTAGGGGCATGGGGAAGAAGATGATGGGGTGCAAATAAATGAATACAAAGTAACTCATCAAATTCTCAAAAGGAACGAAGACAGCAGGGAGGGGGGAGGGAGGAAAGCACTTTACAACAAACTCCCGAATCCTCACATGAAAACTGAACTACTTTAACAGATTCAACAACAGACTCCTTTCTTAATAGGTGAAACATCTGTTCTGGCTGTGGGCACAGATTTGTCTTTATCAGACACTGATTGGTCTCTGGCTCCTGCCTGCTGCTGCATCCTGGTGTGACCAGAACAAAGCAGAGCAGCTGTGAGATGTCAAGAAGCCTCAGGAGGAAGGCAAGGAGGAAGCACAAAGGAGAGATGCACTGGTCCTGGCAGGAAGAACAAGAGAAAACGCAACTGTTTTCAGAGCTGGAAGGAACCAAATTACAAGTTATGAATATTCTCAAAGATCACTCAATCCATTCTCCTCTGTATTAAATTGTTGAACCACAGCCATTTGGGTAACTGGAGGTCTGGAAGACCTAGGTGTGAGTTCTATCAGTCCTGAAAACAAGGCTGTTTAGCACTCGATCCAGGGGCTCTCACCTAGCCTATGCCAAACTCATGCCTCCTGCATGGTCTCCAATCTTACATTGCTGCTAAGTGTAACCATGTCTCTTCCTGCTTCAGTTACTTCCAGGGAAAGGAAGGTGAGGGAGACTCCAATGACACAATTAGAGAGCAGCAACTATGTTCACAGAGGTTAAATTTCTGAGGAAAAGACCCTTACAAAAGTTCTGATAATTGTACATTGTTCACATTGCTCTCTCCATTGCTACCTAAAAAGCAATGGTAACACCATCATACAGGGCTGACTTCCCTTGTGTTGAAGATGGGATCATGAGATGCCTCTTGAATGGCCTAGAAACCTCAAAGGAGAAGCTGGAAGGCTAGACAGACTGATTTATTCCTGGACAGCTTATTTCCTCCAAATCATGCATCCTTCTGTAGGTCAATACTCTGATATTCTTAGAAGGAAACTAAGTCATTAGTACATAGACCTGGAATGACCAATACCCAAGCTCATCCTGAGAGGCTGGACTATTGAGCGACCTGTGCCTACCTGCTTAATTGATGAACTCTTCTCCAACATAGCTTTCAACAATTCCCTGAGAAACTGCAAGTAGAGTTTTCTACTTGTAAATTGCTGCAACCTCTGCAGCCATTTAGGAGTGAAATCTCAAGTTTCTGTGTGACTTAAACATCTGGTCACGTAGTTCCAGTTCTCTCTTTGTAAATTTATTAGTGCATGTGTACAGGCACACACATGGACATGCACACATACTCACAGAGAGGGGGGAGGGGAGAGAGAGGGAGTTCATCACTTTAAATAGAGAAAGTGCATTTTTTGACATAGATAATTTTACAGCAACAGATATATTATACATATTAGCAGAAGAAGGGCCTCTAGCTAATGATGTTCTTGGGAGATTTCCAGAATCAACCATTTAGTTGCTGCTAAGGCTGATAGTCTAGTCTCCTCAATGCAGCCCAAACCAGGAATCCAGAGGCTGTTGGTCCATAGAAAGATGACATATGGTTCACTACAGTTACTTGATTGGGTAATTTTTCAAAATCTGCAGAATTAAGGGGTTGCTACTCATTTATCAATCTACCCAGGTCGATGATAACACATGGTTAGGTTTGAAGTCAAATACAAGCCACAAGGACAGTCTGCAGGCTATTGACATTGTCATATTATCACCTAGGAAGGGAAAAATCACATTGCTCTCATCTAATATATGCAGACACATTGCCCCAATATTACTTCAGTCTGAAAGGTGCACACCAGTTTATGTGTGCCTAAGAATCAGCAGAGTCAATATTGTACCCTACAAGTTTTAAAGTGTTTGTCATTAGAAACAGATCACATGGACTCTACAAAAGCAAACTAGCACATCCTGTTGCCAGCTTGTCAACCCATCTTTGGCTTCAATATTATATCAGCCAGCAATGACAGAGCCAATGTCATTGGCTCCCTACAACATTACAACTCTTCACTGAGAGGGATGGTCCCCTGCACTGTAGGTAAAGAAGTATGAATTTCAGAACCGCAGCTGCTCTTAATAGGCAGGTGTTTTGGTTCCATTTCCTGATGCTATGATAAAATGTCCCGTCAAAAGCAACTTAAAATGAGAATGTGTTTATTTGATTTGCAATTCCAAGTTATAGTCCATCACTGAAGAGAAATCAAATCAGGACCTGAAAGCATCTAACACAGCCCCAGTCAAGAGGAAAGGGGAAGGAAATACACACCTGCTTAGTGCTCACTCATTGACTCTATTTTATATAGTTCAGGACACAGACCCAGGCAATGAGACCACCTGCAGGGGCCTGAGTCTTCCCACATGAATCTAACCAAGGTCAATATGAAGAGAATAAAAGATGACTGTGGCGCGCTCAGCTCTAAATGGGATGTCTGCATCACACGTGTCCCCATAAGGCTCAGTGATCATTAGAGAAGAGAGGGTGAAAAGCTGATACGAACAGGAGGTAGCAGAAGTCTACAGAAAAACAATATTTTCCAACATAATAGAGCTATTGTACACATGAACCCAGAGCAGCGCTCATACCGTATACAAGATCTATCCAAGATCAAGCCAGATAAGACCCCAGCCTGGCCTGAGCAGTAGTTCATGAAGTGCCATTCCTGATTGAGAAGCCACCGACAGCTGATAGTGCTGGGGACGAGAGGGTCAGTGTATTTCAAAGATTTGGCCCCTGAGAGGCTTCCCAAGCTCCAAGAGATGCTGCTACATAGCCTTTTCCACACAGGGCTAGACCTAAGTGGATCTGATGGCTTAAAACCAAAACAAATGAGAACACATAAAGTTTAGAGGGGGAAGTGACAAGGAGAAAGGGGGAGATTGGAAAAGAGAGAATCAGGGGGTAGATTTGATCAAAACACACTATGTCACGTATGGAATTCACAGTCAAAAGGTAATTTTTGCTATGCAAAGATTCATTTAGAATGCTAAATCATCAGGTTTTGTATTGTTCTTCTATTTTGTTTATTGAGTCCGGTTTACAATGAACACCTCCTTGCTCACAAAATAAAAGACAATTTCCCACAAATATGCCTACAAACCAATCTGTTCCAGATAATCTTTTATTGATACTCTTTCCTCGAGTGATTCTAGATTGTGTCAAGTTAGCAACTAAAACCAACCATCTCAGTATATATTCCTTCATTCCTTCCTTCCCATGTATTTCCAGAGAGGTCTTTGGTATCTCCTAATCCTTACTGATTCTAGGACCTGCCACCTGCAGAATGACTGTAGTGGACAGATTATATAGAAATGACCTGCAAGTTTTGCTTATAGTTGCAAAGCTGGAACTAAGAGCCCTCTTATCCATATTTGCTTGCAATTTTCTGAGTTTGCTTTAATGGATATGACATTTCATTAATTCTGATTCATTGTGTACTCAAGCCAACACGCATGCAGTTTAGTCCCATTTGCTGACAGAAAATGGAAGCTGAAAAATTCTAAGTCAGAGTAATAACTGAAGGTGTGTAATTACTCATTACCCAATCAGCTAGCAGGTTCAAGGGGCAAGAATGGCTTGGAGATAAATTGCAACTTTTGTGAGTGAATCTGACAGGCTGGGTTACTACGTGTGTTTCTTTTGATTAATGACACAAGGAAGAGAGGTTTCGAAAAGTTGTTCCCAGTGATTATGCTACTCCTAGGCTGACCCTTCAAATGTTTCCACCAGTTACCAAGGAAAACATAAATTATGTGAGCAAAGTGTGAATTTTATAAAAACACTCAAAATGTTACATCCACAACTCCTGTGCTCTAATTAAAAAGAAACTCAAAATGATAGGTCCTAGAAAACCACCAGGATGGGTGATTCCTTTCTGTGACAAATTTCAACTTTCTCAGAAAATGTACTTGCCAAAATGAAGGAAAAAAAAAACTCAAACTTGGTTGGAGATATTTATCATTGGTTAAGGTAATAGTTGGCCTCAGCAAAGGTGCTATGTGAGTTATGACACTTCCAGTATCTTTCTAATCATTATTTCCCACTAGTACAAATATTGTGTATTTACAAACACACACACACACACACACACAGCATGAAAAGGATCCAAGAAAATTTACAGGTCACTGCCCTGCACACAAGCCTACTCATAGTTAGGTGACCACAAAACAAAAATGTTTTAAATAACACAACAGAGTAGACCCTGAAGAGCCCAGTGAACTAACACAGACTAGGAATGAGATGCAGGGAGTCCTTTGATCACTGGACGATACTTGGGAATATATCAGCATGGTGACAGTGAATGAGAGAATTTTGTTCATAAGAATCAGATGGGGCTCCACTGGAGGAAGGGGGGAGGAAGGGAGAAAGTCTGTATGTGATGACCATGACATTAATACCGAAACACAGTGGTGATAAGTCAGGTTACTAAGAATCTACATGATTCTTCAGAAATGTTAGTCCCAATCACATGCTGATTATGACTGAAGGGAGATCAAACCTGGAGACCTACTATGTATTGGAGATGAGAGCCTGAATTGGTGGGATGGAGAATTACCATGGTCTATGGATTAGGTGGGAATATGAAGTGAAAAGGAAGAGATAAAAGAAATAAGACTGGATCTATCTTTCATTCTAATCAGAAAGCTACTGTCCTATAAAGAATGGAAATATCCAGCAGAGGAAGCTGTAACACAGATGTGGGTCGATGGTAGGCACCAAGCTGTCATTCTGGAGTACAGGCAAGCAATGATCTTCTTGGCATCCATCACATGCACTTTCCTTGACACCACTTCTGCAAGTCTCTCATGATCTGTGCAGCTAGATGGTCTTTGCTTAGTCCATCTATACTGTGCATCCCTCATTCTAAACAAACAAAAATAAATGGCAGCATCTATTCCTGGAGGGCACAAAGAGGCATGTATATAGAGTCACTCCATTAATATTCTACAGAATAAATTCATCAAACAGTATGGTGGGGCAGAGGTAGCATTAAGGGTCATTTGTGATGAATGTAATCATGGAATTTGATAACAAGGGCACCCTTTAAGAAAACTCAATAGTGTTTTGTTTTGTTTTCTTAACTATGGGCCTGTTTTAAAATTGAAAAGTTACATGGTCATGTGAATAAGTTCTTCTGTTTGGAGTTAGAGTCAAAGGGGTCTGCTAGAACCCAGGAGGTATCACCAAAACACCATGTGTGCTAACACAACTGCTTTATTTCTTACGTAGTAATACTGAAGCCCATACCTGGAAGTCTAGGTAAAACACCCATGTTGGGACTAGAAGACTAAGCTGAAGGTTGCTAAACAGGACAGCCAGACTTCTCTCGGCAAAGAGGAAGGGGCCTCTATTCTATTTGTTTTCTTGTTATTATGGCATTTCAAGGTGATACACTATGGAATATTGAAAGTCTTCTTGAAATCCAATAAAAATATACTGAGAATCCTTCACACACACACACACACACACACACACACACACACACACACACACACACACACCGGTACCCAGGCACATGGGTACACAGGGTAGAGGTAAGTGGGAGGGAAAAAGGAGCTTATCTTTGAAGATGGGAGTTGCAAGCAATGGCAAGAACTCTGACCTACTGCTGCTCTTCTAGCCCCACATCACAAGGTGAGTTCAGAGTTTACAGATGCTCTGGCTACTTCCAGGGGAGTTGACCTCCCTCCGCTCCCCATCTCCTTATGTGTACCAAGTCTCTCTCAGCCTCCTCATAGCTTGTGCTTGTTTCTCAGCAGATTCCTTCCTTCCTACAAAGCACCTACTCCAAATTTCATGCCCACAGACAATTCTGCAGAGCCTGTCACTGTGTAGCTCTGGCTTTGGGGAGAGGCTGCCTGGGGCCTTCTCCCACTTTGAGAAAGAAAAGCAAGAGTCTAATTTGCTACGATGGGACAGGAGCAATAAAATGTTCATTAACTTTAATTGTAAACACTTTAAGTCCCAATCATTGTAATGAAAGGAGAAATTGAAAAATCAAGAGTTAAGTACCCTTTTAAAATTTCATATCTTCTATCTTCACCTGGCCTCTTAAGCCAGACAAAGTCAGATTAAACAATGTATAAAGTGCTCTCCACACCTCAATGATCTCACCGAGCCTTCAAGACCTAGTTCTGACAGCTTCTTCATCTCTATCCATTGTAAGGCATCTATCTCCTACCCACGGCACCACTGTGTTGTTCTTGTGTCTTAATAAAGGAACTTATATTTTCATTATAATATATTTTTTCTTCCAACTCACTTTTCAGCCAATGTTATGATATCACTATCATTTTAGCCCCAGCAATAGTGATTTCAGCTTAGTAATTTCTCTGTGATGACTACAGATGAATCAAATTTGAATAAAAGCCATGACAATTTCAGGAGACTCAAAGATACATCAATGTGTTTAGTATATATTCCAAACTGTATGGTGAAGAAGAGCTTTCATGATATTTCCATCATTTTCCATTGTACTAAATGCTTCTAACCTACCTGCTAGCTTGATATATACAGACAGTCATGGGGTATCTGGGCCAGGTCATTCAATTTTCCACTTTCTGTTTTCTGTCTCCCATCTAGAATGCTATTATGGTTCTTTATATACTAGGATTTGGAAAATGTCATGGACAAAGTCTTCTCAAGAATGAAATGACTTGAGATAAAGGTTTAAATCTATGTTTCTAACCCAGAAGCATGCACACAAATCATCAGAAAATCATTCTGATCACTTTTCTATGGGCAAAGTTAAGTACGGATGTACCCAGGAGTCAGGGTCTTAGCCTGCCAGACAAATCAAATGGCACACGGCACATAATTCCTGCTTTATTCTCGCTGTGATTAGAATGGTAATTGAAAACCGCCTCTCCATAGACTGCAATGTCTTCATTTGTGCAAATGATGACTCTGACTTTTTCTGCCCTGAAACTACTAAGATTAATTATCTACACTCCCTAAACTGAATGATTTCCCCCCCCAAACTAACTTACTTTTGTGCTGTTATATCTGTTCCTATAATAGTAGATGCAGACACTGGCAGAATGAAAATTCTTCTATTTAAGAAACACATTTTAAAACATGTGAAGACTTCTAGATATATTAACTAGGGTACGCTGAGCCGCAGTTCTACTGATCCTCTTTATTACATGTGGCTGAATAGAATAAGCCACAAAGAGAGACACTGAGGAAATTCTGGGACTGGGTGCAGGAAGGGAAATGCTTTGTGTAGCATGCACATATGGCCTTTGTTGTGCTGATTTGTCTCTGTGATGTAAAACAGAATCAAGAGCACATCTATGCTTTTACATCCACAATAAAGGTCTTAGCTTCAGGAGGATGCCTTCTTTATAAAAGGCAGAGGAAGTAGGAAGGTTTCATTACATCATTTTGAAGATGCAATTCCAGCCTGCTTGCAACCTTCCCTCCATCCTTCTGTCTGCCCATAGACTTGAAGCTTCAGCCTCAGATGTGATGACAATGTCTGAGAACTGCTTATCCGGCCACATAATTATCCCCCATGTTAACGTCACAGGATGATAACTGAGAAAGATGAAGAAGGGGTGGAGTGGGGAACAAATCTTCTATTGTTTCTGATGTTTCTGTTTCTCTTCTTGAATGTGAAATGAACATCAACTAAGGCAGAATTCTAGGTTCATAATGGTCCCATGAATCTTTCTTTGCTTACATATCATGCTAGATTTATTTTATATGACTGACAAATCTAACATGAGAACATCTAGTGAGCAAAAGAAAAGAAAATTTAAATTCTTCCTTCCTGCTTAATATTTAAAAATTATCTTCTTAGACATTTGGGAATTGGTTATAGATTTGAATATTAACTCTGTAATTGTTTTAATGTACTTCCATGATCCATGTCACTCTCTGTCTCTTTCTGTCTTTATGTCTGACTCTCTTTCTCTATTGTGCGCTCTCCTCCCCTCTCTTTCACTCTTTCTCTCTCTCTCTCTCTCTCTCTCTCTCTCTCTCTCTCTCTCTCTCTCTCACACACACACACACACACACAACCGTGCGCACATACACACACAGACACACAGACACACACACACAGAGTATGTGTGTCAAATCATGTACCCAAGGCCTAGGACAGACAAGAGCTCTTAATACTTGGTCCTGCTAAGTGCCTGAGTCATTATTTCTTGTCTGATGGAGCTAACAAGATTATAGTATGTATGCATGTTTATGTATGTATGTATGTATGTATATGTTATGTATATTTATGTATGTATGTATATATTTATATGTTATGTATATTATGTATGTATGTATGCATGTTTATGTATTATGTATGCATGTATATGTATGTAAAGCTCCAGATGTAGTATCTAGTTTGGATGACACTTTTATGACTTCTTTACGTATCCTGAAATCTCACTTATTGTTCCATTTCCTTCCTGAAGACAGTCCCAACAAAGCCACCTTGAAGTGGACTCTGACCTCCTACTCTATTGTACCACCAACGTTAACACCTTTATGCTATCTACTCCAGGCACCCCACCAGCTAGATTTCATGTTTTCAGATAGGGAGCAACTATTATGCCTCCAAACTAATGAAAAAGGCTTGCATTTGCCTAGCACTTTGCCTCTCATTGTGCTCAGCACCTACATTTCCTTAGTGGAATCCCACAGTGAGCACAGTCAACACTTGTGAGCACAATGAATGTAATCAAGCTACACTTTCAAAAGCATTAATCATCTTACTCTATTGCTTCTTGTCAAGAGCAATCTGAGTGGCCAGCAAAAAAAAAAAAAAAAAAAAAAAAAAAAAGGTTAAAGCTACCAACAGCCAGATTGGTTATTGTGTAAGAAATGCTAGCGATTTGGCCAATAGATAACACCTAACATATACCACAAGTTACCACTCATTCAGATTTTAAAGGGAAATCAATAATAGAATGATTCCTTCCATAGTGAATGTTTGATGTGAGAATCCTGCCTAATCAACACATGACCTGGCTCTGCTATAGGAAAGATCTGAGAGGCTACAGAGCACAGTTTAAGCTTTCTGTCTCCAACATGAAGGCCATCTGCACACTAAGGATCTATTGCCAACTGCTGCAACTGACAACTTTTAAGTCAAAGGAATACTGCCCTTTGAAACACTGGAATGGGCAGATGGACGTGGTCAAAACATATTACACACAAAACACAGGTACAGACATCTCTGGATAGCAAGATGGCTTTAAAATGTTACAAATAAAGTCTATTTTCTTTGGGCTATAACATATTAAATTATACATTCTATTCTAAATAAGCTCATGAATTGTAAAAGTTTTAAAAGTATAATTTGGGTTTTCAAAATCACAAATTAACTAATGAGACTCTCAAAAAATAGCAAATGGATGCTCAGATTATTATTATTATTTTAATCTAGGGGAAAGACCAGAAAGGAGCCTAGCTTTGCAGACTCCTTGCTTAAGTCACCTGGTCTTTCTAGAGCCTCCAGCACTTTTATTGGAAACCAGGACTCCAAGGCAAATTACCCTGACCTGAGGTAAATAAGAAGTAATGAGTAGAAAGACATTTCTAAAGCCAGTTATTTGCGTTCATATCAAAGGCCATAGAAAATGGTTTAACCTTGCATTTGAAAGAATTATTTGTCAAGAATCAAAGGCTAGATTTAAGAAAGAAACACAGAGCAGGAGTGAATGGACAAAGAGTTTAGACAAAGGAGCTAGATAGAGTGCAAATCTTGTTTAGTAGCCTATGGACAATACTAAAGGAAACTAAGTTATATCCATCCCTGTGCTTCATTTGACAGCAAATCTTTTGGTTCTAAAGCCAGCCTGATTAGAAACAGTGAATGCTTGTAAGCTGTAGAAGTAGATACAACACTAACAAGCAAACTCAGCATGAAAACTATCATGGAATACAACTGGAGATGGGGGGCTTGTTGCTTGTGATTTCGTTAGCCTTATAGAGAACTCTATGGGAAATGATTGCCAAATGTTAGACAATGTCAAGAAAGGACTTGGAATAAAAATAGAAACTATACCCCTATTCACTTCAAGTGCCTGAAGCATTCACCTTTGGACATAGAGAAACAAAACCCTTTGAACTGCATCATAGCAGATGGCCTTAGTTTCACTTCTGTTGCTGTGATAAAACACCCTGACAGGAGTAGCATTAGGGAGAATGGGTTTGTTCCAGGTTATACTCCATCATGACCAGTAGTCAAAGCAGGAACTCCAGCAGCTAGTCATGCCCACAGTCAAGAATAAAGAATAGAAAGAAAATGAAGGTCCACTTTTTCTGCTTTTACAGTCCAAGGCCCAGGCCCAGGCCCAGGGAATGGTACATCACAAGGTGTGAGCTGTCCCACTGCAATTAAGGCAATCAAGACAATCCCCTGCAGACATGCTCATGCACCAACCTAAAGTTCAATCACCTCAAGAGTGACTTCTAGACAGGTCTGCATCCCCTTGTTCTATTAGCCATCTTCCTCCTCTATCCTTAGTCAGTGATCTGTGAGGGAGGTTGAAGTGTTTAAGAATCCTTACTAAAATAGGTTTTGAAAAATATGTCTACACCAACCTGATATAGATAAGCCAGCATCAAGACTCTCTTCCTACATTATCCTCCATTGTGTCAAGTTGACAATTAAAACTAATTAACAAAGGAGCTGAAGACATTCAGTTGCCCAGAAAACTCCACATATAACTCCATATATGACTCTATTCCCTTCCCCAACTGGTATAATAGATAGAAATGTTAATATACCTAAAATAAAGATTATATTCATGCTATAGAGGCTAAAATCTTTTATAAAGAGTCTTGTGTGTAGATTTACCTACTTAACATGCTGAATTGGTTTTTTCCCCCCATTTGAAGGCGAGACCTCTTGCCAAAACTCACTTACTAAAGGCAGATCTCAATTCCCTCCCAGAGAAAAAGCTGCACGGAAAAGATTATTTTTAATTCTCCTGAGTCTTAACTTTCTCTTTGACAAACACTCTTCATCACTGGCCATTGTCTGCCTAGGAAGTACATTGTCTGTCATGGCAGACAGAGAACAAGGCCTATTCAGATATAAAAAAAACAATGTATATTCAAAATCCCATTGAATATAATCAAGAGGACTTGTTTCCCTTCAGAGAGTGATGATGCTGAAGCAACCAGGAGATCTCTGGAACATCATCTTAGTCCTACTCAATATGCATGAGGTCTTGCAAATGCTCATTAGATAACCCAGCTTGACTTCTCAGTGTCCTCAGTGAGTTCTCCACTACCATGTGACATAGCCATTGCTTCTGAATGAGCTCAGATGGTTAATGGGAAGATGATGCTGTGTGTTAGTGACAGGCTTGGCTGCTCAAATCTCATAATGGAGAATATAATACAGCTCCCATCTTTGTACCTCAAAGTATGTGAGGAAATTTAGAGAGGAAGTAGAAGGAAGTGAGGAATATATGAGGCAATTATCACTCATGGGTTTCATGTCTCATGCCTATAAGTAGCAAGGTTGTCTATATGTAGAGTCCTTTCTCAAGTGTTTGGGGGCTCCCCAGAGTTATCTAAAACTCTAAAAAGTCTACTTTAATGTGATTCTCTAAATATTTTCACCAAAATTTGAGCTAGATCTCATCAGTGCACGAAAATGCTGTCTAAGCCATGTTCAAGAAAAGGGGGAGAAAGTAAGGGAACTGCTAAGAATGCAGCCTGGAAAAGACAGAGCTCTTAAAGGTCTGGTGATCACAGCTCAAAAGGGCAGGTGTAGTCTTGTCAAGATGTGGCTTATCGTTTGGACCATGCTTCGAGATAAAAATGCAAGGATAGGTAATATATTCAAAAGAAGAACAAGCATATCATTTGCCCCATCAAATAATTTCAGGATAATGTTGTTTTGAGGGGAACAGAAGTCAATAGTATATCTGAAACTGACAAAGGAGATAAGGGGTGCAGGTTGTTTCTTATTAGTGGAGAGCAAATGTAGGAATGGGTGTTTGTCAGGGTCCCGCCCTGCAATAGATGACATATTACAGCTCAGTATAAAAAGCAGTAATGAATAAAAGAGTGGGGGCTGGTGAAATAGCTCAGGGATGAAAAAAATGATTGCTGCAAAACTTAATGCCTGAGTTTAATCCCTGAAAACCACATTGTAAAAGGAGAAAACTAACTCCTGCAGGTTATCCAACCTCCACACCACCCTGTTACAAATCCCATAAATGCACACAAAAAATATAATTTTAAATGAATGTGGCCTGCAAGAAGACAGGCAGAATATAGGAATGTAAGGAAGACAGCCTGGACAATGAAGTACCATGGAGCTGAAAGTGAGACTTCCCACTCCTAGTCCCACATCAACAATGAAAGAGATTAGGGATAGGGAACCCTAAACAAACAAACAAACAACAACAAACAACAACAAAACTGTTGAGAGCTGTCAGTGTGGCCAAGACCTTTTTATTCAAGATCAATTAACCCAAGGTAACTCCAGAAGACAGGAGGCAAATGATATTAAAAACACACACTCACCTTTCTCTTGTAGAATTCTTCCAGGAACACACAGAAGAGGTGAGGAAGAGGTTATACCTCTAAGAGTATGGAGGATATTAAGCCTACACATTATGGAAAGACCACAAGTGAAAGCTCCTATCATCATCATCATCATCGTGATAATCCCAATAATGAGGTGTGATGACCAATTGTCAACTTGATAACATCTATATTCATGCCTCTGGGCACAGCTATGGAATATTATATTAGTTTGATTAACTTAGATAAGAAAATATACCCACCGTGGGTGACATCACTCATTTTGGGGGGCTAGATTGTGTAAAGGGGATGAAGTGAGCTGAGCAAAAGCATTCATTGTTTTCTTTTTCCTGACTGCAGATGCAATATTCACCTGCTTCAAGCTTCTACTCCCTGACTTCTCCATCACGATGGACTGTGTCTTAGCTAGGATTACTGTTGCTAAAATGAAACACCATAACCCAAAGCAAACTTGGTGAGAAAAAGGTTTATTTGTCTTATGCTTCAACATCCAGAGTCCAACACTGAAGGAAGTCAGGACAGTTATTCAAACAGGGCAAGAACATGGAGAGGAGCTGATGCAGAGGCCATGGAACTAGCTTGCTCTCCACTGCTTACTCTGCCTGCTTTCTTATAGAACCAAGGACTACCTTCCCAGTTTTCCTGGGCACCCACAATGGGCTGGACCCTCCCACCTCAATCACTGAGAAAATGTTCTACCGCAGTGGCTCTCAACTTTCCTAATGCTGTGACCCTTTAATACAGTTTCCCATGTTATAGTGACCCCAACCATAAAATTATTTTCTTGCTATTTCATAACTGTAATTATGCTACTGTTATGAATTGTAATGTAAATATATGCTATGCAAGATATCTGATATGTGATCCCCAAAGGAGTCATGACCCACAGGTTGAGAACCACTGCTCTATAACCACCTCCAGTCCAAGCTTTCGGAGACATTTGTTTTTTCTTTTTTTGGTTTTTCGAGACAGGGTTTCTCTGTGTAGCCCTGGCTGTCCTGGAACTCACTTTGTAGACCAGGCTGGCCTCAAACTCAGAAATCCACCTGCCTCTGCCTCCTGAGTGCTGGGATTAAAGGCGTGCGCCACCACCGCCCGGCTGACATTTTTTTTCAACTATGGTTCCCTCCTCTCAGATGACTCTAGTCTGTGTCAAGTTGACAGAAAATTAGTTAACGCAAACTGCATCTTAAATTATGAACCAAAAAAAAAAACCTTTTATCTCTTAAGATGTTTTTGTTAGAATGTTTTATATCAGCAACAAGTAAAGCCACTAAGACACAAGGGTAACCGAAGGCTTAAGGCTAATGTATTGTACACATATTAGCTCCATGCTCACACGGCTGAGTTTCCACCATCTCCTTAGCAGATTGACTCTTCCCTGAAGTAGGTTAGAGCCTTCAGTACATGGGTCCACATATTTATCAGGCAAAAGAAATGCAGCCACAAACCAGGGGTGAACATTTCATAGAGAGGAATGCCTGTAGGATATCAGACTGCAGTAAACATAGTCCATAACCCAAGCTCCAATGTGCAGGGCAGCTCTTCAAACTCCCGAGCAACTGCTACCTTGGTGGATAATAGATTTCCTCACTCAGGCACAAGAAAAATCTCATCTGGACTTTTCAAATTCACAACTCTAAACAATATGTTTCAGGACACAAAGTCCCTAAAGGTCAATGACAGATTGGTCGCTTCTATCGTTTGAATATGGCACTCATGGGACATAGCAAGGAGTACAAAACAAGCCCACTGCATTGATGGGAAGTTAATCCTACAAGTGCTTTATAGTACTCCAGAAATTAAATCTGTATATCATATAGTAAGGGCAAAAATAAAGCCCCAGCCTCCTCTAAGGTCAAGTACACCTAGGAAGATAAGATTGATAGGTGACGCTGACCTCCGGAACCCAACAGAGACTCTTTATGCAAGCCAGCTGACTTCACTTCTTGTGCATCAACAGTGAAACCATTTCAGTGATATAAGCAAGTATTTGAAGGGAGCTGATGAAGAGAATGAACTAAGATGGCCAGTATTCCTATTACTACCTTCATAAACATACGAGCCCTCACTCATTCAGGAAAGGTGCCTACTTAATGATTAGTGATATGAAAAATTGCTCCTACCTACAAGAGAACCTAGGAAAACAGCCCAGAGAGTTGCCATTTATATTCTCCCCAAATCCTTTGCCATATTTGGTCCTGTGTTCATGAATTTAATAGCCTGCATACTCAATGAGCTACAACAAATCATAAACTTTCTTTTAAATGAGAAAGATCGTAATTGTTCTCCAAAGCAAATATTCAGCTCTGAAATTAGACTTGCTTGACAATTTAGATGGATTTTTTCATTGCCCCATGCTTTCAGTTTCCATGAAAAGCCTTCTCGCTCAGCCTCCAGAGATTCCCAGCTTTTGCCATATTGCCCCCAAAATTATTAACATTTTAATCTTGCTTTAATTAACTTTTGCTCCAATGGGATAACACTGACAGGATCTGAGATTGCAAACCAGAAGCCGAAAATATGGCACACTTGATTTGTGGCTCAAAAGAACTGTGGAAAGCAGGGGAGAGCTCCAGGCAAAGTGAACCACAGAGAGAGGTAGACGGAAAAAACTTCTGCTCCAGACATCCTCTAACCCACCCAAGCACTCTCCCTTACCTTGACATATTTCAATGAAGCCAAATTCCCAAATACTAAAGTCATGTGATTTTTCATCTAGCAAGGAAGGACACCCAGGTATCACATATCTTTCAGAAGTTGAAGAAACTAACATAGGCCCTCAAAATATATCAGTAGTTAGAAGAATATGTTTTTATTTAATTAGGAGAAAGGGGACTAGGTCAGAGGGGCAGAGAGGAAGTAGACAAGAACAAAATGTTATGATCTATACAGCCGATAGCTAAGAGAAAAAAATCGCAATAAAACCAACTACTTTTTCATGTCAACTAAACATTAAACACATACATACATACATACATACATACATACGACAGGAAACTCAATCTAATTGACAGATTACATACATACATACATACATACATACGACAGGAAACTCCATCTATTCTTAGCTTTCAAGCCATGGTAGATGTGTCTTCATGAGTGCTTTTTCTCCTTGGAATCTTCATGTCAATGCCACATGGCTGCTTACTTGATTCTTTCCCTGTGTTCTCCATTTATATTTACCACCCCCTTGGTAGGTGATCCTATTAGTCCTCTGGCTTCAAATACCAGTTTTACATCAGTAGCTCTTAAACTTACATTTTCACAGTGGATATTTCTCCTAGAGTATCACTCCCACCCTACCGTCAAAGAGCTGCTTTAATTGCCTTTAAAATTGTCTTTGAATGTCTGTTCCTCATGCAAGTTTACACTATGTGTCAACTTAAAAATTACATTCCTCCTGCTGACCGCACATATCAGAATGAAGATGAGAACACTGGGGTGACAATTCACTGGGGTTACCTTGATGAGAATTGAGAATCGCCTCCAGTTGTGCCTGTAAGGGATTATCTTGATGAAGTTACTTTAACTTGGAATGTTTGCTCACTGTGGGTGACTCCTTGGAACAGGGTTCTGGACTGTATGAAATGGAGAAAGTGGAGTGAAAACAGGAATTCTTTGCTTTCTTCTTCCTGACTATAGATTCAACATACCCAATGTCTTCAAGCCCCAAACTATGAGCCAAAATAAATCTTCCCTTATGGTCCTTTTGTCATGATATTTTGTCATACCAACAGGAAAAATAATTCAGACAAGCATTTAAAATTTCCACTTCTGTTCACATTGTATTGGAGGTCCCACAGGTTCCAAACTTATAAAGTCCACAGAAATCTTTAAGAGATTTTCTAATGAGTTCAATTTTACTTCTATATGAGAACAATTAGTGATCTAAAAATAAAATTTAAGAAACTATCTCATTTACAATAGCACCTGAATATATCATTAGGGTGAGACTACCACAGCCACAGCAACTATAACAGATGTTATGAGAATGTGAAAAACAAACACCTGGAAATCATTTTGGAAAATACTTGGACAGCTAAATACACAAATAAAGTTAAAATATGGGTCACCTCTTCCCTCTTGTTTTGCCAAGTTCTCATCTCCACTCCTTTCCATGAACCCAAGAAAAAGAAACAAATGCCCATGTGCAATATGTTTTAGGAGCCTTATTCAAAGTACCAAAAGGAATAACTGTCCACATGTTAATCAGCTGATGAAAGGATAAACAAAAAGTTGACCATTATACATCTGTTAAAAGCTATGATATGGATGAACCTTGAAAACCATATCAAAATGGGAAAGCCAGCTACAACAGGTTATATGTTATGTCATTTTATTAATCACAATATTCAGAGTATGTACAAGTATTGTTAGTTTCTGAGAGTTAGGAGTCTGGGGACTTGGTTACTGGATACTCAGTGCTAAGGGGTTCTTTGGAGAGAATAGAGTCATAAAATGTTCTGGATAGCAATCACCAATCACCCATTTAAATGAATATATTTTATTACACATATCTGTCAAAAAGATTATATGGTAAGAACTTAAGTCTCACCAGTGAAAACAGCTGAATTTCTACACCTTACAATATTTATTCCATTAACTAGTATACATTGCATTTCCTGTATAGCACATCACATGTTAACGTCGTGCATAAATCATTTATGAATTCTGTTTAAATACTGGTTCTCTCGATCATTTTAACTGGAAAATAAGCTAGGCAAGAACGGGGATCTTTGTGTGCCTCTGTCACTTCTGTATAATCAGTGCTTGCAGCACTGAGCGGGGCTAAGAAATACTCCTGATGAGTTAGCTTTGTTCAAACTTCAATCTTGGCTTCGCTCAGGAGAAAACTACAGTGATCTCGTTCCCCTATGACAAGAAGTTGACAAATCCCCAGCTATAAAAATATGCTAGGAGAGTTCCTAAAGATTTTGTTTGTTAAGTCTCTTCTAACTGGTGGTGATGGGGTTTTAAATAGTTCAGTGTAAAAGTAACTTTTATTTGCCTGATGTAATTCTCATGACAGAGGCTTACTGCTGAATAAGCTCACCTGTCTCTTGTTGAACTCTCCCTGGCTGGTTCAACTCAGCTGTTCTGGCTCGAACTCCTCTCCAAGCCAACTGATTAAATTTGGCCTCTCTTGGCTTCTCACTGAACTGTTCCACCTGGCCACAAACCAACTCTGTCTATTCCTTCCAATCTGACTCCTTCCCATTCTCTGGCTTCAGCTGCCTCTACTGTTCACTGAATTGCATGAACTCACAAACTCAACACTGCACTGACTTTCAATTGACCAAACTGAACTGCCTTCTCTCTCCTTGTGCTGCTCTTAATTAGCTTTTTCTCCTGAGAGTTAGGCATATCCTATTTCTGATACATTCTGTCAAATCTTTCTCTGACTCATCATTTTATCTGCCCTTCAATTGGATGTCATTGTTTGGGATGAAAGGTATGTACTAACAGTGTTAAAAGTTTGTCTGCATTCCTGTTAGATCATACAGACCTGGAAGGTCTTAGGATGTGATCAGAGCATTCATTTTGCTGGATTAAAATTCCTCACCTGGGCCTTGGGAGGCAGAGACAGGCAGATTTCTGAGTTCGAGGCCAGCCTGGTCTACAAAGTGAGTTCCAGGACAGCCAGGGCTATACAGAGAAACCCTGTCTCAAAAAAAAAATTTTTTTTTTTTTGGATCAGTACAATCTGACTATTATCTTGTGAATTCACAAGTATGCTGATGTTTAATCAACCTTATTGTGCACCATATGCTAATTACTAGATAAAGTAGTGCTTTTTTTTTCAGCATTGTAACAAAGTAGCTAATAGAAATTACCTAAGTAGGGAAAGACTTACTTTGGCTCACTATTTCAGCTATGATGACCTTTTTTCTAGGGAGGGAGGACCATATGACATAACTTGTTCACATCTTCATGAAATGCAAAACAAAGAAGAGGACCAAGAATAGGTTTGGGCTATAATCTATAAAGGCCACTCCTACCAGCCCATGTTTACCAGCTAGATCCCATGTTCTAAAAGTCTTACAATGTCCCAAAGCAATGCCATCATCCGGGGTTCATACACTCAAAAACACATGACTCTGGGGAACCCATTATCCTAGAACTGTAGAGATAACCTTCAAGTTTGTCTCCAGTGGGCATTCTGGCTTAAACTATAGCCCAGGCATCTTTCTTCAGCTTTAAATATTCTCACTTTATCTTCTCAGTTTATTCTATTCTCCTTCCAGGCCCTTTTCTCTCTTGTCTACAAGACCACCAGAGTGACAAATCCACTCTGTCAGGCTTTTATCTGACACCAAGCAGTAGGCATATGACATGTAAGAGTAGAAATCAATATGTGTGTGCACATCTATGTACATGTGTGTGTGTCCTTGTGACTCTCTCATTCAAAAGGATCATGTAACTAGCCAGAATTGGTATGCAGCGGTCCCCAACTGAAATAGATAGTTAAAAGGCAGTTGACAATGGTGATTTGTATGTTTTGTGTTCAGACAATATAAGAAATCAGTCCTTTGACAGCAAAGAGAGAGAAAAGAAAAAAATCTTCATGGTCTGCATAAAAGTGTAACTATTACAGGTGGCCCAATTCCCAGTTACTTTGTTCCTGACACCAGAGACCCGTTTTTCAATCAAACTCACAGCAGCTGAGGAGCTGGAAGGCTGGGCTGGCATCTGGGTCAGAGGTTCCCCATTAGTGCTGGCAGATTTTTCATAATCAAGACACTTCTGAAGGGCTGAACCCTATTCAGTGCCAAAGGTTAACGATTCAGTGTACAGGGACTGCCGTGCAAGGCAGGGCATCAGACAGCTTGGAGAGAGACGCCACCAGTGGACCTGTTCTTACTGCTCCAGTTACATTCTCAAGGCTCTTCGACGATTGCCTTCTTGCCAAGGAGTCACTCAGCAGAGAAGACTCATTAAGCAGGATGCATTAATCCTGTTTTTCTAACCCTGGTTCATGTTGACGCATTTGACAGTCAACATTTTTGAGCATTCCCTCTGTACACTATTGAAGCTGATGATGCACAAGCCAGAGAGTTGCAGAGTGAAGGGGTCACCTACTGAGTTCAGGGTAGACTGGCAATTGGGATAGTTTTGCATAACAATTACATCTTGCTTTCAGTGGCAAAATATTAGCAATATAGAAAAGACTGCTCACATCAACTCCACATCATTCCCAGTAGTGTGGGCTGCTCCAGACCACAATTATTGGGCAAAATAAACTAAAATAGTTTTTGATTAAAATTTGCTGGCATTCCTTAAGAAAACTGTTGTTTCCAAGCTGGAGGGAATTGTTTCATAAAACAAACCTCTCTATAATTCATTAGATTTTTATAGCCTACTGATGTTTTTCCCTTCCCAAGAACACTTCTGAGGGCATTAAATGAGCTGCTGGTGACCCTGCTGTTCTTTGAAACTCAACCTATTTGAAGAGAACTGATTAAGTTCCTCTTTCTCCACTACACTCCATTCTTTGTCTTTTTTTATTCCCCTGAATCTGTCAACAGCATTCCTTAGTTTAAGGAGCTAACTCCTGTTTCTTTATTTACCAGATCTGGTGTTTAGCCCAATAAAAGTCTTAAAATAAATCCCACCAGTTACATAGAATTTCCTATGGTATATAGAATATATAGTTGCCCTGTAAGCATCACATTTTCATGTGGTTAGGATTATCCATAGAAACAGAACACACACACACACACACACACACACACACACACACGGGATAGAGTAGGGTTTGAGTGGTTTTCCTTTTATGGCATATACTTTTCTGTACATATTCACACCTAAAGAAAAATACAGAGTGTGTGTGAAAGTAAAAACCACTCAAATGAGGATAAACAAATATCACTTAATAAAGAAACTAAGCCACCATAACTTAACCCTTCATGATCTCTCAAAAGCATGCAGGGAAAGATAAAAATTTTATAATAATAAAATGTCCAGGTTCTCACGTGCCTCCATTGGATTGTGTCAGTCTGGGAGAAGCTGGAAGTGCACTATTCAGTAGGAGGGTGAAATTTCACTTTCTCTAATTTCTTCCAAACTGGAAATGGTTATTGACTATGTCCTGACTTTTAAGACCTGATTGCTATAGATGTTAGGGTTTGTCTTCTTAGACTCATTCCCTAGATCATGAATCAGAGTTCTATTTTTGTGCATGGCCTAACCATCGTCCATTTATAAAATCACCCTAGAGAGATAGAGAGAGATGAGACAGAGAAAAGTTCTGCTGAGATTAGGATGGTGTTGGATCAATACTTAAATTCCACCCACACTGTCCAGAACACTGCAATGTGAAAGGTCTTCAGGTACAGTTGGTACCCAGAGAGGACAAATTCTAAAAGATAATAATGCTTTTAGCTGTTATTTGGTCTCAAGCCCTGATCTATGACTCTAGTAAGTATGAGGAAAGAATTCTCAGGTCAGGAAAACTTTTTAGCTAACAAAAAATTTCTACCTTCTCTATTTCCCCAGCCCAAATCTGGATCTTGCCTCCTAATACTACAATATAATAAAGGAGGGTACATGGCATGTTTGTTTCATGAGATCAAAGGACTAAAAGAAAAAGAGGAAAACACCTACCCTAAGTACTGAAGTTTCTGCAGTCACCAGGACTGCTTTCTTATATGCCCTCACTTTCAAGAGGAAAATAATATACAGACATAAACATTATAAAGTGCTATTATATGTCTGGCAAGATAGAAGCAAGAGTCACACCCAGCTGAACAAGACCTTATAACAAGGCAACATTGTTTTACTTTCCAACATATAACTCAATAAAAGCAAAACAAAAACTGTCTTGGACCTGGGAAGATGGCTTAGCCTATAAATACCCATCACACAAACATAAAGACCTGAGTTTGGATCTCTGCCATCCACATGAAAACCTGGCATGGTAGCATGCTCCCATAAGCCCAACACTGCAAATAAAGGAAAGGAGCTTTAGCCAATGGGTGATCTTTGGGTTCAGTGAGAGATGCTGTCTCAAAAGACAAGATGGCGAATAATACAGAATACACTCCATGGATATCTGCCCTTCAGGTGCACATATGCCTAAATAAAAGTGCAGACTTGATCAAGCAGGGAACTGGAACAAGCTTAAACATCTTCTCAAACTCTGACATATAACTTACTCTAGTGGTCTTATTTATAGCATAAACTTTCCCTGCATTGTTTTTCTATGAAGATAGAATAGTTTATTAAGGCTCTACAGAGTTGTGTTGTGGGATTGAACTGACATTTATATAAGCAATTCCCTCTTATGGTATTAATGTTGCTTCCAAATTCTACTATAAAAATAATGCTTTGCTGAACACTCCAGCCTACTGAACACCATACAACTCTTTGGTTATGTCTTAATGAAAAGTTCTGAGAAGTACAGTTAGTTATCAAATCCTCTAAACACTTTATGACTTTTTTTTTTTGCTTGCTTGTTTGTTTCTTTGTGTTAGGGTGTCATGTAGCACAAGCTATTCTCTAACTAACTAAGTAGCTTAAAATGATCTTGAACTTCGAATCCTCCTCCCTCATGTCTCAAGAGCTTGGATTATGGGTGTATACTACCAAGTCTGGTTCAAAACACACATTTTTTTTCTAAGTTTCTACTTATTTCTGTGTGTGTGTGTGTGTGTGTGTGTGTGTGTTTATGTATGTTGTGTAGAACACAGATGAAGGTTGGAGGATATCTATCGATAACTGGGTCTTTCTTTCAACCACATGGGTTCCAGGTATTGAACTCAGGCCCTCAAGATTGGTGGCAAGCACCTTTACCACACATATTCTTTTTTTTAATGTATTTTCCTCAATTACACTTCCAATGCTATCCCAAAAGTCCCCCATACCCTTCCCCCCCCCACTTCCCTACCCACCCATTCCCATTTTTTTTTTTTTTTTTTTTGGCCCTGGCGTTCCCCTGTACTGGGGCATATAAAGTTTGTGTGTCCAATGGGCCTCTCTTTCCAGTGATGGCTGACTAGGCCATCTTTTGATACATATGCAGCTAGAGTCAAGAGCTCCAGGGTACTGGTTAGTTCATATTGTTGTTCCACCTATAGGGTTGCAGATCCCTTTAGCTCCTTGGGTACTTTCTCTAGCTCCTCCATTGGGAGCCCTGTGATCCATCCAATAGCTGACTGTACAACACATATTCTTAAGATTCCTAACATGTAAGTCCAAAGTGTTCTTCAAGACTTGTGGTAATGTTCATCTTTAACAGTGGAAAGGAACAGGATCTAATTTGCTACAGCTTGTCTGTACTTTCTTCTCTTTAGACAGTATTTAAACAAAAACTATAACCTTTTAATTAATATCCTTGTTATTTACATTTCTTTTAATAATGGCATATGAACTTTACATATTTCTTACTAAAGAACTCAACATTCTCTGTTGATTGACAAGAGAGCATTTAAACGAGTTTAATTAAAGTAGAATTAATTTTGTTATAAGATATAGAAATCTAACATTATTATATTTTCTAAAGGTAAATCAATTGTTTTGGTTCTAATACTCAAATAATTAACTTTACTAAGGATCTAAAATACTGTGAAATTAAATGTATGCTATTGATTCTGAAATTTTCTTTTTAATTTTTCATTTGTTTTTTTTTTTTTTTGTTCTTCTTTTGACAACTATTTCTTCTGAAAAGGTATTGCTCTGGGCTTTTATTTTGGATAATTTTACAAATATTAGAAGTACAGATGTATGTCTTTTTAAACAATGTGTAAATGTTCTAAATGTTCTTCTCTTGTAAGGTAAACATTGGAGTAATTTCATCGATGTTTTAAATAGATAGTATGTGTTCATGTGGAAGTATATTAAAACTATAAATGAATTTACAGAAAGTCCACATGGGTACTGATCAGTCTTTCTCATCTCTGAATGGTGATTCTTTGCATTTGCATAAAGCAGCTTTACTTTGCCAATTAATGCTTTGTGCCAATAAATATCAGATTACTATAGAGTCATATCATTGCCCATTTTTCTATATGCACCTCATTTGCTGAATAATCTTCAGATCAGAAATGTATATAACCAATAAGCTACAGAGATGCTGTCTCTGTGCCTTGCTGCAGGCACTTTCCACTCTCAGCTTAAGCTTGCTGGTTTATTAATATATATAGCCTCTAGCCCAGTGATTCTTAATCCTAGCAGCACATTGGATTACTGGGGGATATTTTAGACTTCTTGATCCCCGGGGCCTCTGCCTGACCAACTAAATGAAAATCTCTAGAGTACAGACTCATGGAACCAGGTTTTCACCAAAGCTCTCTGGATGTTTCTCACATGAAGCTAAGTTTTCAATCCACTGGCATTGGTTGTTAAGCTTTTAGTATAAAAATCAACTGGAAAGCTAGTTAAAAATGCAGATTTTCATAACCCCGGTGGATGTCTTTCTCTCCTCAAGTTTCTGATTTAATATATCTGGATTGGGCATCCATCATGTGTATTTTTAACAAGCATTTTGACAAACGGTGCTTTGATTAACATCTATCTAACACAGATAGTAGACTAGAAAACGATTTGATTCTACTGCTTGCCTAAAGGAGACTGTATTAGTGAATAGCCATAGACCATGCCCTGCAGCCTTCCTATGTGCTAGGAGCTGCTGGTTAGTTGGGGGGGGGGGGGGGTATTTTCATACCTAAGCTTTTCTTTCAGATATTCTCTCACAAACACACATAGTACTCTAACTCCCATGAGCAGCAGAAGAAAAAGAGGTGGAAACTGGGTGGAACAACACATTACCAGTTTCTTAAGCAGGCAAGGCTAGTTTAGATTTTTGCTATGTGTATGCATGTGTGTGTGTGTGTGTATACACATGCATGCATATGCACACATACCACACATATGTGCATGCCATGGCTCTCATATAGAGGTCATGGCACAACTTTCTGGAATTGTTCTCCTATTATCGGGGTCCAAATTACTGAACTCAGGTTGTCAGGCTGGCTCAAGCATCTTTACCAGCTGACCCTACTTCAGTGGCCCAGCTGGCAGCTTTTGCCATCTATTTGCCTTCGGTACTGTCTTACTCCTCACCATGTGCTCCCCCAAATCTTGCCTTACAGCTTTAGGACCTCCATAGTGGTCATGGTTTCCACACAGATACGCACTGTCAGGAACCAAGCTCCTTTAAGATAACAGGTTCATGTACACTTGGGACCTTTCCTTTTGGGCTTCTAAGCCTTTCCTCAAAAGGAATGTATGTTTCTGTAGGAAACTCTGAGACTCAAGGCCCCGACTTTTGCAAACACTTTAGTATATTACAGAGAAATCACACATTGTCATTGCAGGCATTTATTGATGACCTCTTCTGAGCCAGACATGGTTTCACTTCATCATGAATGTTATTTCTCATTGACGAGTCCCATATACTTTCTATACAATGGCTAAATGAGAAAACTGGAAGCCATGCCAAGCTCACTTTCAGCAGAGTTGTCACATGCCTCTGTGGCTTAGGGTATGTACGGTATGTGGATGGGCAAAGGTCTCCTCATCCAGGTTCCACTACACGTGGAAATTCTCACCTGCCTGCTGTGCTAAATGGAGCGAGAAAGAAACCTATCTGAGCAATTCAGACAAAGTGGAATTTGTTTTGCTGCAAATGATTCAAATCATTAAATTCAACAAATACCCATTAAGCCTCTATTATGTGTAAAGCTGCGCAACCCTTTGCAAGTGCCAACTATAAATTAGATTTGGTTTGTATGAACCCCTCTGCTATTGCCAGGCTTCAGTGCTATGGTTTCATTTGGGTTTCAGCTATTCAATCTATTTTTTTTAAGAGAGAGGTAATGCCATCTAAGTTGTGTTAATACAACACACCACTGAAGCAGCTGCAAGGGGAAAGGAGGAAGAGGGAGGAGGCTGCTCATTCCTGTGACAGCAGGAAGATCCATGGGGGTTAACTCTCCACTGCCTGCCTGATCCTGTGTAAATTGGTGGAATAATGTCCTTCCTGAGCCTTTTACTATCTGGGCATGCCAATTTCTCATTACCCCAACACGGAGTCACCATAACCCCATGTGTTCAACCTCAATGTTCTTTGTCCCCAGTGCTGTGTAAAAATTTGCAGATTCAGACAGCGAAGGGAGGTTAAGTAAGCTCTGGGCCTCCCATATCTCTGGGTCCTGCCTGGGTGGTATGAGCAGTCCCTTGAGAAATGCCCACCATTGAATCTGGTCAGTACTTTCCCTTTAAAGTGGCAATAATAAGGAGATTAGGGTTTCATTAGATCTTCTATAATTCCTTTCTTGATCTCCCTTTTGAACATGTTCCGTAGAGACCTGGGTTTCGACACTTAATATGCAGAAAGACAATAAGGAGCTTAAGATAGACACGTCTCTAAGCCCCCTCTGAACCCGGGAAATCAAAATTGCAACAAATGCCTCCCAGTCCTCTGGAGTCTCAGACATCAGTGAGGCTGCACTGCCAAGGATTCAATATTCTCCTACATACCCCGTGGAGTCTGTAAATACGGAGAGCTTGCACTCTGCCCCCTTCCATATCCATAGGATCAAGAAGCCAGACCTAGAAATGGTGCTGAGGGCATGCTGGGTTGGCACCTTTGTCTGAGCTCACTTCATCCAGGTGTTAGGAGCCAGAGAGAGGAAATCTGCCTCAGTGAAGCCAATCATTGTGGAAAGAAAAAAGAATTATTTTAATCTGTTCATTTATTGTTTCAATAACTCTTTATATCCTCTATGCCACCCTAGGCAAAGTTGGGCTGCCTTTCTACAAAGAGAGCAAACTATCAGAGTCCATCCATGCCAGTCCAGAGCTTCTCTCTAAAATGGTTAGTAACTGAACATAGAAGGTCATTTACATTAAAGAGCATCTAAATAAGGTCTGAAAATACCATGGAAGGAATTGAAGAAGAGGGAGATTTCACTGAGCCAGACAATAAAAACTATGAAATATAATAAACTGTGAAAAAGAAGTTTCCTGGCGCAGAGTTTGGTCTAGTAGGGAAGGATGGATGGATCAGGTGAATTCACAAGAAATAGAGCCTCTGGGTTGCTCTGTTACTGAGCATGGTGACAACACTGAACTTTCTGCTATAGACAACTGAAAAGACTAGGCTTTGTGATTGATCATAAAGAGCAAATATATTAAATAATTTATCCAAGAAAAGAAAGGAGATTTAAAATTGAAAGATATCACTGAGGCTATATTTAGATTTAAAGCATTTCTAAAGTGTAAGAAACGTAAACCTCAAATAGATCATAAATAGCCATAAATAGAATTAAAACATTGGTTCATAGTAGTGCAACATGGCTGAATCACCAGCACTAACCGAGAGAGCTCAGTCGTGAGAGGCCATGCTTTCCGCATTCCTTTGTGTTCTCCAAAATAGACAAATCCACGGAAGCAAATGATAAATTAGTGGAGAACAGGATGTGGGAGGAGAGAGAAATAAAAAGAGATTCAAATGAGCACAGGTTTGTTTTAGAGACATGAAAAAACTGCCTTACCCCTTCAGTAGGAGTGGCTCTAGCTGTATATGTAGCACAGGGTGGTTTTGTTGGTCATCAATGGGAGGAGAGGCCCTTGGTCCTGTGAAGGCTCTATACTTTAGTATAGGGGAAGGCTAGGGTCAGGAATGGGAGTGGGTAGGTTGGGGAGCAGGGAGGGGGGGGGGGGGCGACTAGGAGATTTTTTTGGAGGGAAACTAGGAAAGGGGATAATATTTGAAATGTAAATATCTAATAAAATTTTTTAAAAATTAAAAGCTTTCACATGATACTGTGAGGCAAGGAACCTCAAAATAAAATAAAATAAAAATTAAAAAATGTCCTAAACTCAGACAGTAATGAAAACTACAAAACATTGAATATAATTTTTAAAAAATCACTAACTTTTTAAATTTACAGTTTAAAGAGTGAGTTTCATCATGTGAAATGATATACCAAAGCTGCTAATGATAACAACAACAAAAAAAAAATCAGGTGAGAGAATAACAATAAAGGGTGAAATTCTAACTCAAAATTTCACAATATACAACTCTAAAATATAGTGTTCAAATGAAATTACCTTCCATGGTTGGACAAGTTTTTCTCCAAGAAGACATGGGCTATGAAATGAAAATCACAATCTAAGGCATGGGATACCCCCTTATGAGCTATTGGCCAGAGAGGACACACATGTTTCAGAAACAACACAGGCTATTATTGCCCTTGTCCTTGGTTACCCAAATAATGATATAGTGAGATCATGTTGCTAAGGACACAAAACACTTTGGCTTCAGGACACAAAATTCAATCTCAAGCTACACAAGAAACATCCTCCTTGTTGAGAAGCTTTCATAGCTGAGAAAGGAGTTATAGAAGTACCTGAGGGACAAAGAACATCAGTGGTCTGATTCAGTACTGGACCTTGCATGCTGCAATGCCAAGTATCCAGCCAAGACAATAGCGACTTGACTATCGTGGGGTATCTAACTGCTTTCTGACTAAATGTGAGCCTTCCACAATCAAAGAAAATTTCATACCTTGTAGCATAGGTCTAAACTCCATGGCTAGAGAGGTCACAGAATGTTCTGGTTGCTTTTGTCAAATTGACATAAACCTAAACATATCTGAGAAGAAAGAATAGTTGAGAAAATACCTCCATAAGATTAGCCTGTAGTCAAGTCTGTAGGGAATGTTCATGGTTAATGACTGATGTGGAAGTGCCCCACCCACTGTGAGCAGTCTATATCTGAGCAGATGGTCCTCGGGTGTGTAAGAAAGTAGGCTTAGCAAGCTATTAGAAGCAAGCCAGTAAGTAGCATTCCCACACAGCTTTTGCTTCAGTTCCTGTCTCTGAGTTCTTGCCGTGAGTGCCTTCTCTGACCTTCACCAGTGACAAACTGTTAGCTGGAAGTATAAAATGAAATAAATCCTTTCTCATCCACATCACTTTTGGTCTTGATGTTTTATCATAGCAGTAGAAACCCTAACACAGAGTTCCATTGTTATTTTGCCATCCAATTGTCTTCTCAATATTTATGTTTATATCCTAGATCAGTGATGCTCTCAGCCATGGTCAGGGAAGCTTCCTTTTGTAGTGTATAGAAGTCTATCCTTGGTTATGTACTGACTGGTGACATTACCAGGTTCCCATAAACTCATTCAGCTCTCAAATAGACAGCCCTGGGTAAGCTAAGTGGGTCACAAAGCAGACCCAAAAGTTAGATATCTTGAAAAAACTCTGATAGGGATGAGTGAGAGGCTGATAGAAGTTAGAAGGAGATAAGAGAAAGTAGGAAGGGGAGAGTAATCAAAAAGGATTATATGCATGTGTGAAACTGTCAAGGAACAAAATTAATCAATAAAAAATGTCTCAGCAAATGTCAAAGCCTTTGATATCACTCTATAGACTATGAGTATAAAGCAAGTAAGAAGTAAACTGAAAATTAAAAGTTAACTAGGGAAAGGCCTCATTATTTTAAATATAAAGGCATACTTCTAAGTCATTCATACATGAAGAAATATGTTTTATATTTTAAAACATGTCCAAAGCCAAGTACTGACGCTAGAATTCTCTCCATTGTGAAATGTTATTAGAAGAGTTTTGATCAAGAAACCTATGATGTCCAGTGCTTGGACTAGAAAAATAAAATCTGGGAGAGTTAGTGAACAGAGAACATCTGTCCTGAAAAGTGGGGAGAGAGAGGGAGAGAGAGAGGGGGGGAAGAGAGGGGGAGAGAGAGAGACAGAGACAGACACAGACACAGAGACAGAGACACAGACAGAGAGATTGAACATCAAATTAAACCCAAAGAAAGGAGAAGAGAGAAATAATAAAGAGAAGAAGTAATTAATAAAACAGAAAAGCAACCTACAATAGAAAAGATAAAAACAAAAGCCAAATTTTGGCACTTTGTAGAAAGTAATAAAATTAACAAATTTCCAGGAAGATTGGTCAGGATAAAAAGCAGAGAATGCATGAATAAACTATGCTATGGGTAAAATGAGGATTTAATTAAAGATGCTGAGACATGATAAAGGCAGCTTATGAAGAGTCAATGCCAATAAATGGAAATTTAGATAAAACTTTACTCACCAAAATAAACAAAAATGTTAAAGTGAGCCAGGAGAGCATTCAAAGCAGTGCCTATTCCTGAGAGAAGAGCTGATAAGAGTTGCAGCGATGTTTTTGTGGGATATTCGCTGATGGATTCTGAAAAAAAAATTCCCAAGCAGGTGGTGTCTAGCCACTGTGTGGAAGACATGGGAGGCTCCTGCATACTACCGTGAAGAGCTCACACCTGAATGAGATGCTTAAGGCATACGTGTGATATGTGTAGTAAAACCAAATCAAAGTCCTCTGGGAGTTCACTAAGGCATTATTTAAAATTGGGCCAAGGTTGTGTGTTGAGATGTGCCAAGGCAAAGAGGTAAAACAAAAGAGGAAGATTGGAAGAATCCAAATGTACAGCTGAGAAATCTGACTCTATTTGGGGCTAATAGAAAACACTGAAGTTTCTGTATAACATGATCAGACTTTGAGATTTATGAGGCTAATACAGAATTATATATGTAATAAGATCTGAGAATACTGAAAGATCAGGTTTGGCAGTACTTTTGAAGAATATTTTAGCAGTAAAGATAAGTTGTGCCCATTGGTTCATACTATTTATGAGGGTAAACAACTGTTTTCTTGATTGGATTTGAGGCCTGTTATACAGGAGCAAATTCTTGCCTGGTATTCTAACATAGTCAAAAATCATGGCTCTGGAAGTCACAGACCCTACTTGAAAATCTACTGTTATTTTCCTAAATTGTCCTATTGTCATAAGATCAAAATATTTATATCTGTAGTAGTGCATCTGTGTTGCTCTCAAAGTTAGTAAGAGCAATTTCATATTGCCCATGAGCAGTGAGACTCATAATTGTTTAAGGTGTCAAGAATAAGCATGTTTGAGTGCTAATCTGTAGATAGGACAAACATATCTACTTGATTCTCCCACCAGACTCAGGGAACATTAAAGAAGAGGGGGCAAAAGGAGTATAAAATTCAGAGTATGTGCTAGATGCTCTCATGATGTATATATCAGCTCACAACAGCTATGCTTACCTGTATCAGACCAAGTCCCTCAAAATTACAGCATACATGGAGGAGGGGCTCTTAGATATCACCGTTATGTGGGGACCTATTGTTAACTGATGACTGCTAGGAGAGGGAGAATTACCTTCCTTTCAAGGGGTGGCTACTCACAGGTTATCCATGCTCCAGTGTATGGCCCACATTTATACATACATGAGTAGCATTCATGAAACTCAGTGAGATTCAAAAGTTAACACATTTCAAGAGAAGCTGTAAATTATGAGACAATGCCTAATTAACGTAGTATGGATAGACTGGGAGAGAGCAAACGGCATAGAGAAGCATCCATAGAATTAGAAACCCATTAGATATAAGTTCTAAGACAGAAGTAAGACTAATGATGTTACTAAAATTAATTATACACATATATGAAGCTGTCAAAGAATAATAAAAACAAATGTCCTAATGCTTAGTCTGCAAAACAGAAATTAGATAAGCTAATATTCATTCTGTCATTTATTTCGGGTGAATTACAGGAGAATAATAAACATTTAAAGAGCCTCAATTTGTCAATTCTTGTGGCATTTAACCTAAGGGAAAAACAAAATAAGGTTGATATAGGATGTGGCAAAAATGTCAACTCTACGCAGAGAAGAGATTTTCCTAACTGCAGGCAATTGGCACACATGCTACATGGAGTTCTCAAGATGAGGAATATTTAAGTGGAAGAGCTCTGCAGTCCCTTCTTCTGACCAGTACCAAAGTTCACTGCACAGAACACAGGAAACAAGGAGTCTTGAACTCTGACACTATGGGCCTTCATTCTGGCTTTAATTAGGGCACTGTGTACCCAGGGCCTTCAGTGGGCAAAGATCTTACTTGCTATCCTTGAAAGAAGCATGTGATGTATGTTTAGCAACAAACTGGCATATTCTAAGCATTAATGAAGCAAGTCCTGCTAGGCATGTCACAAAACCAAGAAATGGCCTCTTAGAAAGTCAATGCATGAAGAACCTCACTAAGGAAGCCAGGCCTTTGCATCTCAGGTAAGTAGATAAAGTCCTCATACAGAAGTGTCACACTCTTCACCTATCCTTTGGAGGCCCAACTGATAACCAAATCAGTTAACTCCATCTAGCTGCAAGCTGCCTCTGAGAAGATGAAGGTCCTGGTAAGGAAGTCAGTGCATTATGATACAACCGTCTTTAATGGAGTTGATGTATGTGGCAGCTCATCATAGTTACCAACTTGATAGGATTTGGAAACATCATGAAAACAAACTTCTGATGTGTTCGTGAGAGATTAATTTTGATTAGGTTAGCTGAGGGAGATCTACCCTGAATGTTGGCAGCATCCTTCCTTGGACTATAATCTCAGAATAAATAAAAATGAAACATGATAACTACAACCATTCACCTGGTTCTACCCCTGGGCTGGGTACAATGTGACCCTGACCTCCAGACCTGCTGCTGTACCTGCCCTGCCATTTTGAACTGTATTGACTGGAGTCCCTTCCTTCCTTGAGGTGTTTTAAGGTGTTTCCATCAAGTTTGTAACCACAAGTAATGAATACAGTGAGGTTGCTCACACTCTTCTTAAGCTCTTCCTTTGATCCCAAGTTGTTCTTCATTTCTCCCACTTAGCAATAAGGGTCATGGCTAGGTAGTGATGGCCTATGCCTTTAATCCTTAGGAAGCAGAGGTAGACAGACCTTTGATCTCTAGTCACTTGGTCTATGGACTGAGATCTAAAATGACCAAGGATACACAGAGGAAACCCTGACTTGAAATGAAACAAAACAACAAGACAAACAAACAAACAAACAAACAAACAAAGATCAGGGTCATGTTTCATGGAGATCTAGAATAGGCCAGGAGTTTTAGTTATGTGTCCTTTGAATGAAGAACAAGATGAGGGTCATGTTCATGGAGATCTACAATGAGTCAGGATTCCTAGTTCTGTAGCCTTTTAATGAAGAGCAAGATAAGATTTACTAGGGCCCAACCTCGAATCCTAGGTCAGTCACCAGTAATCTATAAGATACAAATGATTGCCATTGGAGTCACCCACTGAAAACTGTAAGTTCTGAGAAGATAGACTAACCTTAATGTGCCTGTGAGCCTGCCAAAGCAGATCCTCTGCCTAGCACTGAACTGATGTGGAGCAAAGAATTATAGCTGTATTTACCCCCAGAAAGTAAAATTATGTCTCCATTTTATGTGAAATATATTTTACCATGTATGGCATCTTCCTGTTCAGTTCTACTTAAATGATGCAAGTTTTTCTTCATGACTCCTGATCTCTGAGTTGGGCTTCTTTCTAAATGAGTCCTGAGTTAATACAGGAGAAAGATTGAAAGCTGTCAGGCTATGTTCAATGCCACAAGTAGTCCCAGATTGCTTTTTTCCTTGAGTGCTTATTCCTGTGTTTGATGGTCTTCTGTTTGCACTCTGGCTTTCAATGGCCACTTCCTGATGTCGTTTTATCTCCCTAGCTCAGGTATACCATGGGCTCAAACCCACAAAGATTAAGACATCTCATTTGCACATTTAAGAGATAATAGAGTTGTCCAAAATGTAAGTCACTAAAATAATTTGAATAGACCAAAGCAGGGTCTCTCCACATGATAGGAGGGTTTGTGTTGTTGGACCAGAGTGACCCTACATTGCAGCAGGAAGCAGGGCTCAGAAAATGATGGGTTTCATGTAGTTCAACATAGAGAAGGCTCTCCATAGAAAACACAGAACTATGGGAATTTTTACTTATTTTGTACAAACCAAACTGTTTATACACTCTTAATAAATATACACAGAACAAACTTTTTTCCTGGTATAACCAGTATTCTTGATTTATATACACTATATGATCACAACTGTATCACAGCTTGATATGTTGGCAATACATCAGATTTCTGCATACACTGATTTTACAGAAGAGAATTTCAAATGTAAGTCAGAAGAAAGACACTGAGAGCTGAATTAGGAAAGACTTCAGTAGTTCATTATATCTACCAAGCGACTTACATAAGTAAATAAAGACATTAGTGTAGCATGACACTTATCAAGATCCTACATCTTCACAGAAGATTCTGCCATCTAAGAGGGACTAAAATGGAAACCCAGAGTGACAATAATTGAATTATAATGGAGACAAGTAACATAGCACTTCTAAGCACTCTTCTAAGCATTTACTGTTTGTTAATTCCATATATTTATATCCCTCTCCAAATGACCCCATGGGTATATTTCTCTTATTATCTGCTGCCTTACCTAACAACGAAATTAAAGTAATGAAAGTACAATTGTGGAGATTAAGTGATTAAGTGAGACAAGCAGGTCTGTAGCCACAATTTATAATAGTTTAAGACTGTGCTGCTCTTGAGAGTCATCTGATCAAACTTGGTCCACACTGATGCCTTGCCTTCCCTTTAGGCTACTGGATGTACCTAAAATGTGAGAATTCTGGGATCCTGGAATCTGCATTTTAATTCAGTACATTGGCTATTTAGATAAAGTTGTACTGCTCTTGGTATTGTGACAATGTAGTAACTGGGCCATGAAATGAACCCACTAGCAACACCATGGGAAGGGGTGAGTAGAAAGGTTCTCAATTTGCTCCTTTTCTTTACTTCCATGGCACACATTGTTGAATAAATGAAATATTTGTTGAATAAATGAACTTGTCCCCAGCACCCCTAAGAGTATAAAAAGAAGTTTACTTTTAATACAGTTCAAAAACCACTCCATAATCTAAAAACTGGCTCACACTATTGAACAACTTCAGCAAATCTTCCACGCTACCTGCCAAGGTCATAGTTTCAATCTCACCTTCAATTATTGATAGATAGCCTGATAATTTGAGAAGAGAGAGAAACAGACTTTTTTCAAGATTTGGAAAAAGAAAATCCTTTTAATAAGAGATCCCATCCTGATTACATGGCTCTTATCAGGAAATCCCTTGAAAGCTGAATTCCAGAAGGCAACTATTAAAAATGTCATTGAAAAATTGGAAATTATCTGCTTACACAGCTTAGAACAGACCCAGGAGGGATTGTGTATGTGGTGCAGAACAAGAAGTAAAGATTGTTCTTAAAGTCAGAACTGGACTGAAGTTTTTTTAACTACCTTTGCCCTGCCAGCTGAATGGTTTGCAGTATCTCAGCTTGGGCTTCCCTATGGCTCCCCAGTATGTATGACCCCTGCAGAATGAATTCAAATTAGACACAAAGCACAGTATGGACAGGCAGAGTTTCTGTCAGAACCGTGGGAGATACTATTAAAGATGAGCCTAAGGGGCTACTGCAAAGTAAACACTCCTGGGGCATAAGAGTGCACTGTGGCCAGAGACACCATTTCTGCTGACCTACATATTTAGGTAGGCTTTAGACGATTTCTTGAGTTTCAGGAACAGACAGCTTTCCCAAGGAGCGTTTCCCAGTGTGGATGACTGGCAGGCTCATTTGATTAACTCTTAAGGAAAAGAACACCATTACATCTTCGTTCTTTTCTTCCAAGCCTCTGGGAGATGGAAATCTTGTACAGATGGCCCAGAGAGGTCCAGGTAACTTCTGCTTTAAAGTCTTTAGAAGACATTGTGGTCCCTTTCAGCAGCACAGTCACCTATCTGGGAACTCATCCACTCCTCTCTTATTTTAAAGATTCCCCTCTGTGTTTTTGTGACCTTAGCCCTCCATATGTCACATCACATGGCTATATGGACCAAAACCACTAGTGTACCTTGAGAATTTCAACTGCTGCTCAGCTCTGGTCAATTAGCGTGGATGTAGCTCAAACAGTGGGGTTTAGCACTGATTAAACTTCTTCAGTTAACCCTGCACTAAAATGTGTTAGGGAGGCCTTTCAAACACAAGAGCAATTGGGCACATGGTGGGAACTAAGACGACATTTGTCTTTGTTCTTCTCTCTCTCTCCACTATCTGTCTACTGTTTATGGAGTATCAGAATTTGTAGCCCTTGACCATCATTTCTGGTACGATGATGTGTAAATGCTCTTCCAGGCTTTCAAGCTGGCCTTAGAAACTTGCTATCTCCATAGGGTACATAATAGACATGGATAGAACAAGCAAAGGTCAGTAGAAAAGTGACCTTGTTGCTTTCTCTTATCTATATAACTTGTTATTGAATCACTGAAATAGGGAAAGGGGACCCTAGTAGGATATACTTGACACAGAGTCATATTGGTTCTACCCGGTACACCTTAGGACATTTTGATGATAGAAAATTGGCAACCTATTTGTCTAATATCTTTAACAAATAGTGAGATTAAGACATAAGCCAGGAATTACCATGATCCCTTGTTTCTCATTGTTAAACACAGAAACTACAATTTTAATATCTTGTTGAAAGAACCTTTTAAGCTAAATATGAAGATGGCTTTATCAGGGATTAATGAACTGAATATTGTTAAGTCATTTTATCAGGGAAAATGTTTGCCTTTGTGGCACTGAAAATGAGTCACTTCCCTTGTATCAATATCTGACTGAAAGAAAATTCTATATAATACATATACACACTGACATTTTCTTTCTACTGAAATATGTATTTATCATATATGTATTCATCAACTCTCACGCCTGCTGTCAGATCTGGAAAATTAGCTTTTGCATCTACTAACTCCTCTGTGGGAAAGAGGTCCCTCGTGTGTTTAACAAAAGGGAGCTTTATTGTTTATGAGATTGAAAAATAAAGGTTGCCATGGCTTTAAGATCTAGTGATTGGTAATCAGTTTTCGTAAATGACCGTGAATCACTTTTGTGCTAGCCAGGCTTTGTTTGGGATATGAGATAGCTGTTCTGTCTTACAAGGAAGGAATTATTAATGTTCCCTCCCTGGAGGGTTTCAATTTCACCCGTACAAATAGCTGTATATCTACCAAGTGTATGTTCACCGTGCCTATCTATGAAATTTAAAATTATATGCTTTGTGTAAAACAGAATATATAATAGACTCTGAAATTGAATAAAACTTATTGGACTCATTTTTTATCCTTTGTGACATTTTTTCTAGTAAGAGAGTTCACACAAAAGGCATTGCCACCAAGGAGCCAGGAATGCAAAGTCCTGTCCAATTTAAATAATCACTCCTTTCTGTCATGTTTTACAAAGAAGTGTATTCAAACATGCTCTTTGAGCATTTCTATATTCCACTCTTAGTTTTCACAAATATGAGCAGGCAAAGATCCCCTAGCCCTTTTGTAGATTTTTGTAACTTGAAAAAAAATCTGTCTTGGCAATTGTCTTATTATAAAAATGAGAGGGCTTTCTTCTGAGATAAATAGGACAGAGGCCTGACTCTCATGAGGATGTAATTCAGTCCCAAACTTCACATCCTCCTCTTGTCAACAAATGTGGTAAAGAAGTAAAGTCAAAGATAATAAGGGGTTTGTGGCAAATCTGATCATGTCATTCGCCTTTGTAAAACCTCCCAGTGTCATCCACATTGGCATGCTCCAAACTTCTTAGCATGGCTCACAGAGTGTGTAATCTATCGTCCTCCCATTTCTTAGATTCTATTTCTGGTCTCAGAGTCTATCTTCCTTTCTCTCTCCTCCTCTCCTGCCCTCCTTCCCTCTTTCCCTCCCTCTCCCTACTGGGGTTCAATTTAATAGTTTACATAACACTATATAAATTATTGAATAGTGGTACAGTCTGAAGCTCTGCCAACAAAAAGAACACACACACACTGACAATTTCACATTCCTGTGACAATGAAATTAAGAGGCCCAATGTTCTTGTTTGCTTCCAAAAAGCTACTTGATACTTTCAAGGAGTGATAGCATCAGGCTATTCAGTCTTGCTCTCCATTGCTACAGACTAGACAGTTTTTGGTGACAGTAGACACTTCCTGCTTAAGTAAGACCACATTGTTGAGGTCACAAGTGTCATCTAGACCTGAACCAGCCACAGTGCCTCTTCTTTCCACACCTCCATCATGCCAGCATTGAATGAACTGATGTCACAGGCTGGCTGGCATCGTCATGACTCATTTTTGCCTACTCAGTTATTTAGTTCTCCTGTGGCAGTCTCTATTGGGCATGAAGAAGTATTTTAAAACTTCTCGTGCTTTGTGACACTTCCCATCTGTCTATGCATATGCCATTGGCCCAGTTTTCTTTACTTTTGACCTTCTAATTCATATTTGCTGTTGCTTATGAGTCTGAAGATAGAAAATTCAGGGGCATTTCTCTTTTCATACAAACAAGTGACTCAGAGCAGTATTCGGGATCTTACAATGAACAGAGTGTTTTCCTGTTGTTGTTTGTGAAGGCAGTCCTAAGTCTGTGGTGTCAAGGTGTTATGGTTGGCTTTTGTGAATAAGTTGACAGATGTGTAAATAAGATCAGGCCTTTTGCTTCTTCACCAACAGCTTGTAAGTGATCTTCCATACGACAAAAAGCATGAGCACATGCCGAGGGAGACTCACAAATTCAAGAACCATGGGTACCGCAGAGATTTGGAACCTCTGACATGAACTTGGGTCTTCCATCCTGTTCATCTTAAATGCACTTTCTTCTCTCAATGGATGTGTGGGCCTCTCTAGCCAATCTATTGGTGGGCTTGACAAGGACTCAGATAATGATGAAAAGTTCTAGGCTCATGTTTATTTGATGCTCCATTGTCAGGTATTCCATCTGTACCAAGTTCCATACCAAATCCTTATTGTGGATAGTGTTTATTTTATAAATATATTCTGATTCAGTCACTAGAGATTGTCTCATTTCCCCTGTGGCATCTTTTTCATCCACTGATACACCCAATGCCCAACAAAATGAGATCTACTGGATATAGAGGAATTTAATCCAGAAATATTTCCAATATGATCCAGACAGAATGCAAACACATCTTGGATTACAGTATGATCTGACTAGAATAAAAATAAGCCCTTAGTACACACTTTTAACCCTTACAGTGAAGTTAAGGTTAGTTTGTAGAAGAAAGCAGCCATGTTTTTAAGTGACATCCAGTTGAGGGGCAGACAAAGTGATTAATTAGAAACATTTGACGGGGATAGGATACACCCAACTCACATGAGAACAACAGAGAAAAGAAAGGTACTTAACAGCAGTGTGGGGGGAGAGAGGGGGAAAGAAGAAGAAGAAGAAGAAGAAGAAGAAGAAGGAGGAGGAGGAGGAGGAGGAGGAGGAGGAGGAGGAGGAGGAGGAGGAGGAGGAGGAGGAAGAGGAGGAGGAGGAGGAGGAGGAGGAGGAGGAGGAGGAGGAGGAGGAGGTATAGTATGTGGAGTGTATGTATATGGGAGTTTTACCTGGACAGTTGTACAGAGACAGGTTGCAGAGAACAAGCTAGACACAGATGAAGATTGAACAAGCCAGAGAATGAGAAGTAGCCAGAAGATTAAAACATATTGTCAAAGTTAGTATGAGACCAAGCAGAGCAATTTAATCAGAAGCCAAGAGAAGCTTGATTGGATCTGTCAGTATGGAAGAATAGATTGCACCAAGGTTAGAAACTTCCAGGTTTAGGCCTAGGGAGAGTTAGAACAAAGAAATGCTCTGAGCTCTGCTGAAGCAGTATATTTGCACAATTTGGGTAAGGCTCTCATCTCATCCTATCACCTGAGGATATAAAAGCAACATTTACGACTGGATGATATTAACAAGGTGGCAAAGCTACAGAAAATTATCCAGCTCTGGGCTCTGACAGTCTAGTCTATTATTTTGCACTGCTCCATGTAGATCATGCTGTCAATTGAGCTAGAACAGTGGTTCTCAAACTTCCTAATGCTGCAGCCATTTAGACAGTTCCTCATGTTGTGGTGGCCTTCAACCATAAAATTAATTTTGTTGCTACTTCATAACTGTAATTTTGCTACTGTTATAAATCATAATGTAAATATTTGATATGCAGAATACCTGATATGTCCCCTGTGAATGGGCCATTTAACTCACAAAGGGGTCATGACCCATAGTTTGCTGTGCTCCTCTCACAAAAGCAGAAAGTAGTGTACGACAATTTATCTTTCTTTTGAGGGATGTTGTGCTAAACCTCTGACAACTAGGTTCTTAAAACTTACATAACCATCACAGGCCCCAGTATTTTTTCAGAATTCCCCTTGCACTTGCTGAAGCATATGACTTACAAAACCATGCTGTATTAAGCTGCCTCTTCCTCATCTAGCTCAGTTAACACAAAACCATTCATGTATTGGGCAAATGTGAAGTCCACAGGGTTTCCAGAAGATCTAGACCTGTGGTGCCCATTACAATAGCCAGACAAGCTAACTGTAGCTATTAGGTGTTAAGTGAATAGCAAAATAAGAAAAATAGGTTTTAATTTGAATTAATTTCAATGACTTTAAAGGATAAAGCAGAGTCGAATGAATTCCCATTAAACTAAGCACTGTTTTTCTAGGATTACATGTTATACAGAAAATATAATATTGGCTCCATTGTAGAGCATATGTCAAGAATATGCTTAATTCTTAAAATTGTTCACATATACACACTATATATTTGTATATGTTTATGGGTATGGATATAGGCATGGGTGTATATGGGGTACCAACAAATTATAAATGATTTTTTGTATATTTTATGCTATTTTGTATTTATGTGAATATTATTATGAAGCCCATATAAAATATAATAAGTACATAATTAAATTGAAATAGTCACTGAAATTATAATTTTTTAATTGAAAGAAGCATGCATTTTCTCAAATCAAAATGACTGCATTTTAGGGATGCAATGGTAAGCAACCATGCAAAAGCTAGTACTGTAACTCAAGAGATAAAGCAGAAGGATGCTGGAGAAAGAAAGCTCATCACAGAAGGATGCTGGAGAAAGCTCATCACAGAAGGATCCTGGAGAAAGAAAGCTCATCACAGAAGGATGCTGGAGAAAGAAAGCTCATCACAGAAGGATGCTGGAGAAAGAAAGCTCATCACAGAAGGATGCTGGAGAAAGAAAGCTCATCACAGAAGGATGCTGGAGAAAGAAAGCTCATCACAGAAGGATGCTGGAGAAAGCTCATCACAGAAGGATGCTGGAGAAAGCTCATCACAGAAGGATGCTGGAGAAAGCACATCACAGAAGGATGCTGGAGAAAGCTTATCACAGAAGGATGCTGGAGAAAGCTCATCACAGAAGGATGCTGGAGAAAGCTCATCACAGAAGGATGCTGGAGAAAGCTCATCACAAAATACATGATAAGTGGTTTTGGAATTTGCATCAGTGAACAAAAGGTAAAGTCATATTAAAAAAATAACAAAAGTACAAACCTCAAACTAATAAAGTAAACTTTCAAGAACTATTGAGACATTTACAGCAAATACACAATGAATGTGATAAGCCAGTCCATGGTGAACTACCCCTTCCTCTCAACAGTGGCAAAGCAATCAATCAACGTCACCTGACATTAGAATTAAGCATCCATTGATTTTGTAAATCTTAAAAATATTTGAATGTTTGCCAAGGTAAGGATACCTTGACTTAATATACAAAATAGAAAATGATGTATATATTTGAATATGATTAAAGAGATCACTATTTTCGTTATATTTACTTCATAATACTATGTGAATATATATATAATACATACACACACACACACACACACATATATATATACATATATATATATATGTATATATATATATATATGAGGGGTACCAACAAATTATAAATGATTTTATGTATATTTTGTGCTATTCTGTATTTATATGAAGCCCATATAATATATATATGTATATGTATATGTATATGTATATGTATATATATATATATATATATATATATATATATACCACTAAAGGCCTCCAGCCTAGCAACATTACAATTATCATTAGAATATCAACCATTCCTAACAGTATCAAAAATACATTGGTACACTGGTATAAAACTTAAAACTTTTAGCTATAGATGTATCATGTGATATTGAAAGATGTGGTGGCACACTTAATACTTGGGTATATTTTTCTCTCAATTTAACTTTCAAAATTTGCAACAAATTGGAGTTTGAGATCCATAAACATCAGACTGGTGGTATAGACTTTAAAAAAAAACTTTACATTTTTCAAATATAGTTTTCACCTTTATGGGAAAAAATAGTTTTGCACTCAGCATAGCTGGTGCCCTAGCTATGCTAAGTAAAAAGTGACTGTGTTGCATTTTAAAACAAGGTTCTGTGTTTCCGCTAGTGAATTAATTTGTCCTGATGTAATTCATGCTGTGTGTTTTGTTTGTTTGTTTGTTTATGCACTGTGGAACAGAAACAGGCTCTGCCTCCAACGTGCTGATAGAACAGACAAGCAGCACCATGTGCAGCCCCATAGTGGGAGCCTTAGTTAGGTTTTTACTGCTGTGAACAGACACTATGACCAAGGCAACACTTACAAGGACAACATTTCATTGGAGCTGGCTTACAGGTTCAGAGGTTCAGTCCAGTATCATCAAGGTGAGAACATGGCAGTGTCCAGGTAGGGATGGTGCTTCCAGGCAGGTAGGACAAGGGTCACAATGCCCACACCCACAGTGAAACATTCCCTCCAACAAGGCCACACCTAATCCAACAAGGCCATACTTCCAAGTATTGCCACAACCTGGGCCATGATTATTCAAACTACCACAGTGGGAAGATCTGTATTCAGCCTTGTTGAAAGAATACCCATCCCTCTACATCCTGTGGTCAAAATCAAACTAATATTGCATCTTAAAGATGACAATGAGCATTGACGGTGTGCTTGAGTACTGTGAAGGAACATCAAGTTCCATTTGATTCAGACGTCCTGTAAAAGCTGGGCAGATTTGCAGGGACGCTATATTATTGCAAGCTCAGTGGAGTAGTAACCCAGTTACAGCTGCCTTGCCAGGGTTTTAGCCTTGGATATATAACATACAGCGAATGATTTGGCAACTGATTCTGCTCCTGCTATTGCCAAGAAGGCTCAGAAATACTGCACATCTGAGTCATTTGCAAAGCTTAAGCTTATACCCTTGCATGAGTTTTATCAGGGGAGAGGCTATCTCTTTCTCCTTCTTACATGAGGAGTTTTGAATCAGTAGTCCAATAGAAGTCAGGTACGTAAAATAGGATTGCATGCATTAACCTTAATAGCATGATATTTAATTTAATATTTCTAAAACATTATTTCAACATTAGACAATAAAAAAAATCAGTGAATTTTTTTATACATCTTTTGAACCTTTACTTAAGATACTTACAGAGCATCTTGATGCAGGTGCTAAATTCTCATCAAGATATACCTGATAAAAATTTAGTATTGAAAAGGTAGTTTATTTAATTTTATATTTTATATTATTTATATTATATTATTTATATTATAATTAAATTTATATTTTATATAAATTTATATTTATAATTATATTATAAAAATTTAATATTGAAAAGGTAGCCCCAAGTTGTTTTAAACATGCTTTAAAAATTATAAGTAACTAAGTTAGTTACCAAATAATGTTTGTGTTAAAAGCTGTATTATTTATTTATTTATTTATTTATTTATTTATTTATTTATGTGGACAAAACTGAAGTATCTTTTTAAAGAACTATTTTAACTTGGAAATAAATGTGCTATCTACTTCAAAACCATGACTATTAAAATTGACTAAATTCGTTAACTCCTTTGTCAAGTTGGTAATATTTAGATTGACTCCAAAAGAGCAGAACATAAATTGGGAAACAGATTTATCAATATAGAAAGTGTTCTTCAGACTTTTCTCATACTTTTTTGCAATCAATTTACATAATCCATACCTATACAGGTCACAGTTAAAATCCTTTCCACATTGATTCTTGCTGGGAACATATATAACATCATTATTATTAATTTGCATTGTGAAAATTTTCAGTTCATGTGTGAACTTGCATACATGTAAACCAACTTCCTAGACTTTTACTTTCTTTAGCACTTCAGAGTTAGTTTTTATGCAGTAGACCAATAGTGAAAACATCGAAGTTGTATTGTCCGTTTTTTTCTTTGATTATTGAATATTTGTTAAATGTTTTTTTATTTCAAAACCACTACAGGTCAGGAAACTTTTGAACAACTCTTCCATGACTCAACAAATAAAGATATAGTTGTTAAGTCAACTATCTCACATTTCAGCCCAAAGTTCCTTATCTTATTTCTTCATACAGTGTGGTTTTTGTAAGTTTACCTTGGATACTCCAAGGGTACTGGAAGTAAAGGGACAGGTCCAAGGCTTCACGTATTAGTGTTAGTCCCATGAAGTAATGTATCTCTAGTGCATTTTGTCAAGACCACCTATATATTTAAAAAGAGAGAAATAACCTCCAAATATTTGTCAGCCCCCTCCCCCTGTATGGCCTCAGTCTAACAGGAAAACCATGTAATTTAGGTCATTGCCTATCAGTATCAACTCAGATTTTTCTATGTCCAATGGCCCTAAGAGTGTCTGGGCATGTCCCTTTTCCCAGTACAGTTATCAATTCATCAAGTATTTCTACAGAAGGACTTCTGAAGTCACTGCTGTGTGTATATGTCCCCATGTCAGATGGTCTATCTTCCTAGAAACTTAACTATCTCTTTAGAATGTTGTTTGTTCTGGTTGAACCCTTTGTTAAGCATGTGCTTATTGTACAATGTTTTGGGAATAAAATAAACTTTTCCCTTAACAACATGTGTTTTGGTTTGGGGAGATGGCTCAGTTATTTAAAGCACTTGAAGTTCAAGCAAGAACCCTGGAGTTCAGATTCCCCAAAGCCCATAGAGATGTGATATTGGTGTAGTAGCTCCCTAATAATAAAAAATGGAAAAAAAATGAGAGTTGCAAAGAGAAAACAAAGCTTCCTTACTGTTTTGGGTTTTCACAATCGATGAAGAAATAAATGAAATGCTTTATGATAAAAACAAAAACAAAAACAAAAACAAAAACAAAAACAAAAAAAATAATTCCAGTCATGGAATGTGGTGATAGGGAATCCCTGGCCAACTCTATATGTGATTAAAAGACCCTGTTGCAAATAAAAATATTAAAGTGTCATTAAGGAATATTGTGAACAGTAATGTGTGTCCTCCACAGGCATGTACATAGAAAGAATGCAAATACACACATATGAGCACATACATACTCCATACAAACATACATACACACATGCATGAACACACACACATGCAAATACATACATGTAAGAGCACACACACCACAGATACACACACATATACTAAACAAATACATGTACATACACACATACATGCACATACACATGAAAACAAGAAAACAGGAAAAGGAATATCATGTTGTTTGCCTATATTCATTTCCACTGCCCTCTCTGTCCTTCCTCCAGGTCTCTTTCACCTTCACAAACAACTTGCCCCCCCCTTTGTATATGTGTGTATGTGTCTATGTGTCTGTGTATGTGTGGTGCATGCATGTCTGAACTAAGACTCCACATGTAAAAGATAATCAGTGATATTTGTCCTTGTGAGTCTGGTGTATTTCACTTAATATGATCATCTCCAGTTTCACCCACTCGCCTATAAATGACAGGACTTCATTCTTCTTTATGGCTGAATAAATTTCCCTGTGGGAACTAGAGGGATGGATCTGTGTATAAGAGCACTTATTCCCCAAGCAAGAAGACTTGAGCTCAAATCTTCAGCACCACACCTAAAGCTGGACATATCTGTGGGTCTCTGGCCGCAACATGCTTGGACTGGCAGTGGGATGGACACATGCAGATTCCAAATCTTTGCTGTTGACAGACTAGCAAAAATAGTAAGTTTTACAGTTCAGTGAGAAACTGTCTCCAGGCATAAGACAGAGCAATCAAGAAAGACACCACACACACACACTCACACACAGTCACACACTTATACACACACTCACACAGACAGACAGACAGACAGACAGACAGACAGACAGAGTCATCCTTGGGAACACTGCCAACCTCTCATGGAGATTCTCATTGGCCTGAAGCTCACTTCAAGCCTCCTGCTATCTTTGTCTCCCAGCACTGGGATTTCAAGTGTGGACCACCACACCATGCATTCTTCTTACTTGGATTCTAGGAAGCAAACTCAGGTCTTCATACTTGCAAGCACTTTACCAGCTTAAGTGACCCCTGACCCTCCTTGGATATTTGAATGGAATAAGAAAAATTAGTACTTTTGAGATGACTGGCTTTATGAGTAAGACACATTTGATGGTAAAGAACAGAAATTGAGATTGGTTACATGGCGGCAAGATCACAAGAGTATGCATTAGGGACCAGGCACTTCAGAGCTACAGTGTGAGCAAAATCCACTCGGCAGCAGAGGGAAACAGAAGGCACCATCAGCTGGGGAGGAGGAGAAGCCACACAGTGCCTTGGGGAAGCTGGAGGAGGAGGATTTCATACAGACAGCTTGTCAGCCAGATAAACCCACCACAATTCCCATGAGCTAATTTGTGCAAGCACTACACTGATACTTAATTTTTCCCAATTAACTTTTTTATGTTTCCCATTCATTATTTATGACAAATGTTGTTGCCAGATCTTTGATTCTGTCTTCCCTCAAGGTTAGAATTTATTTCTTTAAATACACAAAAAAAAGAAAGAAAGAAAGAAGGAAGGAAGGAAGGAAGGAAGGAAGGAAGGAAGGAAGGAAGGAAGGAAGGAAGGAAGGAAGAGAGAGCAAGAGGAAAAAGAGGTTGAAGTGTGTCTTTTTTTGATGAAGTCTCAGAAAAGACATGGTAGCAAAAATCTTTTGTTGCTTTTCTGCCTACCCAAACATCAGATCTCTATAATTCATCATTACACACCAATTTAAGGGGTCGGTAATACAGTTAATGGCTTGTGCCCGGGATATGGATCCCTGGTGATGCCCTGTGTAGCTTTACATCCCTCAGATGCGGTCGGGAAGTGGGCCAACTGGCAGCCTCACAGGTCTGTGGCTCCAGTCCTAAATACACAAAGTCCACTTAGGGGAACTGGTGGCTGATTATTTTCACATTGGATAAGAGTATGCCCAGCTAATCCTCTCCAAAACCTTGAACAACCTTCTCCCTTAAAGCTATCAGAACTCACATGTATTATCTTCAAGTTAATTTTAGTCACCCAACATATAGCTCCCTCTTTCCCATCCTAAATATGAGTACCAAAGAAGACCAGTCCAGGTCACTCATCCTCTAGGTCCTCCTTCTGGCATGAGCTGGTCCCCACCTTCTTGGCGTACCTAAGTTGTGGGTGGCTTCCTCCTGAGAAATCTCTCTGCTTCTGTTGCATTTCAAAACAGTTCAATCTTCCTCAAGCATACTCTGACAGCCTTTCAGTATTCCATGGGCACTTTCTCCACTGCTTCCCTATAAAATTCCTCTGTGCCTTCATGCTATTCTTTTGGACTATCTTCTATTGTCACCATCATCATCACCATTATCATCATCATTACCATCTCTTTATCCTCATCAAAAAAGCTACAAAAGTTGATCCACAGCTCTATTATCTATTAAGAGGGTTCCCAGGCCCAGGTAAATGACCTCCTAACTCCCCCATCACATACATGCACACATACACACACAAGCACACACTCATCTAGATACCTTAACTATTTGTTTTGTCTTCATATCATAAAACTATTACTGCCAATAAACACTCCACTTCCAAAATGAAACATAAATCAGACATTGCCTCTGAGTACCACATTGCCCAGCAGTGACCCTCTCGCACATCCCACAGCCAATCACCAAGCCCATGGAACTTTTGACTATGATGTCTTTTATTCCTTTTAAGCTCATTTCTTCCTCCTCCTCCCCCTCCCCCTCCCCCTCCCCCTCCCCCCCTCCCCCTCCCCCTCCTCCTCCTCCTCTTCTTCTTCTTCTTCTTCTTCTTCTTCTTCTTCTTCTTCTTCTTCTTCTTCTTCTTCTTCTTTTCTTCCTCTTCCTCTTCTTCTTCCTCTTCTTTCCCTCCTCCTCCTCCTCTCCCTCCCCCTCCCCTCCTTCATCTTCATCTTCCTCTCCTCCCTCTTCCTCTTCTTCCTCCTCCTCTTCCTCTTCCTCTTCCTCCTTCTCCTCTCTCTCTCTCTCTCTCTCTCTCTCTCTCTCTCTCTCTCTCTCTCTCTCTCATGCTTAAATGCTATGGTCCTCCTTTAATACCTACCCCCCATGACATGAATGGCCTCAACTCATTGGCCAATATGCATCTAAGTTTAAGATTCCCTTATTCAGCCAAGCAGGAGTGGTATTTCTTCAATCCCAGCACTCAGGACATAAAAGAAGAGAGAGCTCTGACACTGAAACCAGCCTAGTCTATAGAGTGAGTTCTGGGACAGCCATTGCTACACAGAGAAACTCTGTCTCTCAAAATAAAAAAATAAAATAAAATAAAACAAAACAAAAAAACAAACAACAAAAAAGAATCCATCGTTCTTTTCTACACCAATGAATCAGCTAAAAAATGAACCCCTTGACTATCTGTAGATTCTCTGGATTTTAAGAGCTGAAAAACTGATCATTTTGCCTCCCTGGTTTGTAATTTTCAGAAGCATCCCCTATCTTGAGACTAAAGGCAAATCCTTGCTTTGATTTAGGCATCTCCTTCCTGCTCAAGGTTAATCTTGTCCAAGTCTCTCAATTGTCAAACTCAACTGCTTTCAGTCTGGTATTGTCCCACTTTTCATCCCTTCTCCCCTTCATTCCTCCCATGCCTTCTCTTTCCTTCCTCTCTCTGGTCACCCATTCTTTTCTTCCCCCTTCCTTTCCCAATCTCTTCAGTCACCTTTTGTTGTTTCCTATAAGAGATCTGTCTCTCCAAAGTTTGGATCTGAGATGGAAGGAATGACCATCCAGAAACTGCCCCACCCGGGGATCCATCCCATAAACAACCACCAAACCCACACACTATTGTATATGCCAGCAAAATTTTGCTGACAGGACCCTGATATAGCTATGTCTTGTGAGGCTATGCCAATGCCTGGCAAACACAGAAGTGGATGCTCACAGTCATCTATTAGGTAGAACACAGGGCCCCCAATGAAGGAGCTAGAGAAAGTACCCAAGGAGCTGAAGGGGCCTGCAACCCTATAGGAGGAACAATGGTATGAACTAACCAGTACCCCCCCTCCCCAGAGCTTGTGTCTCTAGCTGCATATGTAGCAGAGGATGGCCTACTTGGCCATCAATGGGAAGAGAGGCCCTTGATCTTGTGAAGATTATATGTCCCAGTATAGGGGAATGCCAGGGCCAGGAAGCAGGAGTGGGTGGGTTGGAGAACAGGGTGGGAGGGGGATACAGGGGACTGTCTGAGAGGAAACTGGGAAAGGGGATAGCATTTGAAATGTAAATGAAGAAAATATCTAATAAAAAAAGAAATGTAAATGAAGAAAATATCTAAGAGAGAGAGAGATCTGTTTCTCCTGGAAGTATTCTCTCTGGGTGTCTCCTTTTTTTTTTTTTCCTTATTTACCCTTAAGAAACAGAATGTCTTGAAAATTCATTTCCTGAACTCTCAGTCAGTTAAACTCATGTAGGCAAATTACATGTATTGTTTTAACAATATAAAAAGTATTGCTATATTAGTCAGGAATAGTGTAATTAATGTAATTGTACATGGCAGGTTTCATTGTTTGTCCATGCCATCTGCCCACTTCCTTGGTCTTTTGGATCCTTCCAAGACTGGAGCAAACCGTCCTTCTCACCCCATCTTCCAAACTTCTATAAACTGGACTCTACATACAGATTTACTGCTTCCTGATCATAACCAGTTCCTTCACATCCCTCTGTACACCAACCTCCTTATTCATTCCTGTCTGCACATGTTTTGCTTCTTAAGAAATCCTGCCCTTGCTTCCCTAGCAGTGGACTTCTAACTCAGCTTAAAGATCTGGCTCAGACTGCCAACGCCGATCACAACCTCAACATTCAGCTCAAACTATTCCTGAGCACAGAACACCAACATCCGGTGTGTGTGTGTGTGTGTGTGTGTGTGTGTATGTGTGTCTGAGAAAATCCTTTCAAAGGCAAACCTATTTAGCTTCACATCCTTCGGGCTTTGTACATGGAGGATGAGATTCAACAATCAACAGACAAGTAGACAAGTGTGCTATGGTTCAAAAATCCTTCCTTGAGATTTTCATTATCTCCCCAGTTTTAGCTATCATTTTCTATGCCAATTGTCAGTGAATCACCCATTAAAATGTATGCACCATATATTTTACTTTAACCAGTCAGTATTTATAGACAGAACTGTCTAAACTGAATTGTTTATGTTTTCATGAGAAACAAGAAATTGCTGAAGGCAAAGTTAGTTGTTTTGACCATACATTTCGCTTTTTCTCCCACAGGAAGATGACGATGCTGTTCTATTTAAAAATAACACACAAGCCTAAGTAAGAATTTATTAGAAGAAATGTGGGGTTTTTTTTGTATGTTCAATATTTCTTCTCATCCTATAAAAATCTACTGGTGCCTAAATGAAAGCTGTGAAAGTGGAAGAGAAACAATACAAAACTGCTATCTTGATTGTTACTCTAGAATTTGATTAATGACTAATAGTCTTAAGCATGATGTTTTTCACTGGAATGGTAAAAATGCCTTTAGATTGTTATTTACTGTATCAAAAAGGAAAGCATATCTAGATTTATTTGTTGTCTCTTTCACAGTCATTTTAAGTATTCTTGGAGTATTTTATACTAGGAAGTAGCCTAGTAGATAGTAGATATTGCCAAGGTCCACGGTAACCCTCTACTCCCTGACATCTACACCGAGTTTGTAAAACATTATAGAATCAAGAAAAGTATGTTGAATGTCAGTGGATAATTCTGCCCTCCTCTTATATATTGTAGATACTTATGAGGTACAAAGAAATACACTTAAACTATTGGTATATAGTAACAAAGAAGGGGAACACTATCACTTCCTTCCTAGAGCTAATAGCTGGCAAGTATAACAGGATATTTAATAGAAATTGCAGTTCAATTTTATAAGTGCTATCATAAAGGAAGTATAGGGTGTCATAACAGCGTCCATGGAACATGGAGTTTACTGAGAAATACCCACCATCCTTCAGTCAATGCAAAATTCTTCAATGGACTTATCTGATTCAGTTGACCCTATAATGCAGCAGACTCCACATAGCAGGAACAGCAGTTGGGTTCAGTTTTATACAGTGGTTCTTAGTCTTCCTAATGCTAGGACCCTTTAATACAGTTCCTCACGTTGTGGTAAAATTAATTTGTTGCTACTTCATAACTGTAATTTTGCTACTGTTATAACTCATAATGTAAATGTCTGATATGTAAGAGATCTGCTATGCGACCACTGTGAAAGGGTCATTCAACTTCCAAGGGGTCTCAATCCACAGGTAGAAAATGGCTGCTACATCCTAATTGTTTAGGTTTCCACATGTATCTACGATACCATAACAGTTAGACCATAAAGAGATCCATTGTTCTGGGCTGTCAGGTAGAAAAATACACATTGGAAAAAGAACATCCTTTGACATTCAAACAATTAGATACCAATAAATATGGTTAAATTTTCTCTTAAGAGTAAAAGTAAAAAAAGGTTTTCAGATCCCTTACTGTCAGACATTTAGGAAGCCCTCAAAATATCTATTGGCTCATAAATTCATAGACTCTCAGTCATTTCCTTGGGTCATGGAGGAAAACACTTGGACATAATGCTATATTATTATTTAGCCCTGAATATATACCACAGTTTTAAATATCTATCCTTTTAAAAACTATTTTATGTGCACATGTGACCATGGTCATTTGATTAGGAATGGTACCCTTAGGCTCATATATTTAAATGCTTAGCAGCCAGGAATAGCACTACCTGAGAATCAGGAGGTATGGACCTGCTGGAGTAAGTGTGGTCTCACCAAAGGAAGTGTGTCACTGGGGGTGGGTTTTGAGGTTTCAAAAGTCCATACCAGACCCAGTCTCTCTTCCCATTGCCTGCAGATCCTGATGTAGAACTCACAGCTCCATCTCCAGTTCCATTCTTGCCTGTGTGTCATGATCTCCACCATGATGAAAATGGACTAAACCTATGAAAGTGGAAGCAAGACCCAATTGAATGCTTTCTTTTATAAAAGATGCCATGGTTGTGGTGTCTCTTCACAGCAATAGAACACTGACTGACACAGCATCTGTGTGTATCTGGGCATGTGTGTATGATCGTGTCCATTGATGCCAGAAGAAGGGGTCAAACTATCTGGAACTGGAGTTACAAGCATTTGTGAACTACCTGACACAGAGGCTAGGATCCAAACTCAACAGTTACATTCAAAAGCAACAAATCTCTTCCAGGAGATATCTCTCCAGCCTCAAAACCAACCTCTTTGGAAAGACTGAATCCCTTACAGAAGAACCCCACTGGGATAGGTGCAAATGGGAAGTCAGTAGTTTTTCCTTAAATTTTCATGCAATGTTGACCCCACCAGGTCTCTTAGAATTCTATATCTCAGAGACAATGTCCATTACATACACAAAGAGATGACAGCCACCAAGAAGGCAATGTCCTATGGTTACATTTACTTTGTTTTTTTTTTTTCATTCAAATTCAGTTTTCCCCACACAAAATAAAAACCTTAAAAATTCTGAAAAGAGCCTACTTTTAATGCAAATACAGGGAGAAAAAAAAACTGTCAATGATATGATACTTTTCAAATATCCAAATCAACTACTCCCTTGGTATAAAACTGTTCCGTTGAAAACTTGAGATGTGTCACTTTCAGTCTTTACTTGGCAAAAAGAATTGTGTTTTTGCCAAACCATTTAACAAGTGTTCGCAGCACTTCAATCTGTCATGGGTTATGTTTAATAAGGTGTGTGATTCCACAGCCACCACCACCCCCCACCAAGCTGAGTGGAGTCTGTCACCTGCAGAGTAGTTACCATCACTCTTTCTAATAAGGACAGATAGAGGAAGGCTCTGTACCAACAATCAGGAATCATTTGCAGTGGGATAAAGAGAGTTGTCTGAGACGAAAACCTCAGTTCAGGGCAACTGACATACGAACCATACTCAAAGTACCACCCCACCCCATGATTCTCAAGGACAATGAGAATTAAAGAGCCAGCAATTGAGAGATCATCAAAGGATTATCATTCACCCTAAAGATTCTGAGTAAATTCTTCATCTTTGAGGATGAGGGAGCTGAGGTAAAGACAGGTCAGGTGCATTGTCTAATACCCAAATCAAGGAAATAGTTGTGCTTAGCAATTAGGTTTCTTACCTAAAAATTGTTCTTCTTTAGAGCATCCAAAAACTCCTACCTAAAATATTTTTAATTACAGAACAGGTTATCCAATAGTCCCACGGGGATAGGATATAACCCCTAGCAGCTGACCACAAGCATGAAATGTCTTTTAAAGTAGCCTGCAATTCTTTTAAACTTCTGCAGATTTTGTATTCTACTCTGTGATGCATCTGGTTGGCTTTGTATCAAATCAGTTTTCCCCAAAATTGCTAGTCAAAATTGATGCTTCACAGAGATGCCATGCTTGTTCTGTATTTTTTGCATATCCCCATAGCTCTGGGTACCCAAATTCAAGTAGCACACTCTCTTGGATGAGAATATAACCCTAGGATCTCATGCTTTCGTCCTCACATCTAAGAGGAACTTTGTGTCAGGAACCTTGTCATATAAACACCATTTACCTTACTTGAGTCATCTAAAAGCATGTCTTTGAGAATTATTTACAATGGAATAATACAAAAATTAACCACACTCTTTACACAATTCTTTTTGAAATTTCATTTATTATACTACATATATGTGATGTGGGGTGTGCGTGTGTGGGGGCATGTGCCTGCCCACATACTCACACATGCACACACATACAAAACACATAGAGCTCAAGGCATAGCTGTAGAATCAGTTGTCTCCTTCCACCTTTATGTGGAGTGGGGAATGTAGAGCTCATGACATTAAGCTGACTCATCCCAACAGCCCCTATATAAGTCTTTAAAACCTCAACACTTCATGTCCTATGTCGAATGTCATAAAGCCTGTGTATTATCAGATAAGGATGAAGAAGGAGTGGATTTTCAGAAGACTTTATCTATAAATATACCTACACCTTACTTTCTGAATTTGTATGTAAGAAATGCAGAAACATGATGGTCTAAGGTGACCATGAGTTGATCAGGAACATAGCATATTATAGATTCTGGTTCCATTTGATAAGTCTGAATTTGTTGTCTTAGGAAAAAAACAATACTTTGAAGTGGGAGTCAAGTACCTTCTTCTAATATCAATTCATCTGTCTCTCTTAAGTAAATTTTACTATAATCATATGCTGATATCTATAATTACTTTAGATATAAAATATGAGGCATAAAATGCACACTAAGTATAAATTTATGCTGCATATCTTATGTCCAGTTCAAGAGTTGTTATTCTACAGCTTTATAATATCAGTTATATATATTACTTACCTACTACTACAAAGTTACGTAGGTGCCGCACACTTACTGGAATACAGCAGAATATAGCAGCTATGAGAGCTAATCTTGTATGCCAGCTTGACTGGGTCAGGAAGTGTCCAGCTATATGGTCCAATGTTATTTTGCGGTTGTGTCTACGATGATGTTTCTGGATGGGATTAGCATTTGGATTGAATGAACAAAGCAAAGGGTTTACTCCAAAGCATGTGGGTCCCATCCAAAAGGTCAAGGCATAAATAAAACAAAAGCATGTTCTCTCTCTCTCTCTCTCTGTCTCTCTGTCTCTCTGTCTCTCTCTCTCTCTCCTCTGTCTCTCTCAGTCTCTCTGTCTCTCTGTCTCTCTCTCTCCCTTTCTGTCTCTCTCTCCTCTCTGTCTCTCTGTCTCTGTCTCTCTCTGTATTCCTATTCTCCATTTTATTTACAAACTCAATCTCAAACTGGCTCTTATATCACCTTTTCTCTACTTTGCAAGTATTTCAATTCAGACTGCAGCTAACTCCCCTTGGTATCCAGCTCACGGATTATAGATTTGGGGCTACCCCAGGCCCCACAATTTTATAACTATGTATACATACAAATCAGAAAGTACCTGGAGGTTACTTGTGACCAATGACTACATCATTGTCACTATCCCAGTTGTATCACAGAGAAAATTTATTCCTCCTGTTTTTAAATATGTACTTTAAATAGAAGTGTTTACTTAGTTTACGCTAAATTTTGTAGCTGTCCCATAGATGAATTTTATAGTGTGTTTATTACTAATATACTTGAGTCCCACAGAGAAATTTATTCATGTTTTTAAGTTTAATAAAATATTATTCATAGGTACTTTTATGTATTGGTAAGATTGACATTGCATTGGTTTTGTGTAGTTTATGATTTTGTATTTGCTATTTTAATACAGGCTCAATTCCCTGAGAGTTCTAGCAATAGTTAAAGACTTGGAGACATAAACATTGTTTGTTATGTAAGCCCTACTATGACACATAATTAAATGTATGGCAGTGGAAGATGACATGGTACTATTAATAGATAAGGTCAATTAAGCAGACAAATTCCACAAAATGCTTGAAATTCTATCCCCAGTGTTTGGCCTCAGAGGTTAGCTAATAATACATTCTCAATTATACAACAGTACCTGGGAGCCATATTACCTAATAAAGGCCTCAATGACCATTGTGCCAATTCTCTAATATTCCAATATTAACAACATAATATACACAAAGAAATTGGTTAGACAACAAAGTGTTCACGGGCCATAAAGGGCCACCAATGTCCCTGATAGCTAAAAAGGAGAGGTTTTTTTCTGGGTTCCCATCCATCAGTCCATTCCCTTGATTTCACTGAGGAGATCTTTCAGCAATCAAGTATCCATTGCATATTCCTACACCTCCCATCAGGCTTACTGCAACAGGCTGGGTCCACGTATCCCCAAGTTGTTCCTCTTTCTTATATTTAGCATCCCAAACCAAAGATGCAGAGGGAAATCCTGCATGTTCCTTTTTTTTCTTTTTCTTTTTTCTTTTCTTTTTCTAATTTTTATTTGATATTTTCTTCATTTACATTTCAAATGCTATCCCAAAAGTCCCCCATGTCCTCCCTTGCTCAGCTCCCCTACCCACCCACTCCCACTTCTTGGCCCTGGCATTCCCCTGTACTGGGGTATATAAAGTTTGCAAGAACAAGGAGTCTCTCTTCCCAATGATGGCCGACTCGGCCATCTTCTGCTACATATGCAGCTAGAGAAATGTGCTCAGGGGGTACTGGTTAGTTCATATTGTTATTCTACCTATAGGGTTGCAAACCCCTTCAGCTCCTTGGGTGCTTTCTCTAGCTCCTCCATTGGGGGTCCTGTTTTCCATCCAATAGATGACTGTGAGCATCCACTTCTGTGTTTGCCAGGCACTGGCGTAGCCTCACAAGAGAGAGCTATATCAGGGTCCTTTCAGCAATATCTTGCTGGCGTATGCAATGGTGTCTACATTTGGTGGCTGATTATGGGATGGATCCCCGGGTATCTGTGTAGTATGTAATTAAGAATGCCACATTGTGTTTCTGCAGAAAAGGTTCCCAGGATGCTAAGCCTGATCTAATCACATTAGATTCCACAATTATGTATCAAGTGCCTAGTACACCAGGCCCTGAGCCAAACACACGGGAATGAGATAGAGGATCTGCCTTGGGAAAGCAGCCAGTCATAACGGGATCCTTCTTATGTAGTGTCACAGGTACTGGGAAGCATGGAATTGTGAGAACTTATAGGAGAGTCACTAGGTCAAGGGGTAGAGTTCAGAAATGACTTTCTAGAAAGAAACCCTGTACTGAGTCTGAAGAAAACTGAAGAATTCCTTAAACTCTCACCCAGGGCCATATTTAATGTAAAATTCGCCTTTCAGAAAGTAATCCCATGGTTTAGAATATATATATTCATTCTAAAGCTACAAGGCTTATTGTCCTCATTTCTAGAGTCCCTGTGACACAACCCAAGAAGGACCTGCTTGAGGAAGCTGACCTCCTCAGTTTCTACCCACATGCCTCCAAGTGTCTAATCTGTGGCATCTCACCATCACACAGAGTTCCTACTGCAAATAACGAGTCTAACCAAGGATTTCTCCTTTAGGGGAGGAGGGAAAGATATCAGGAAAGCAGTTAGCTGTCTAGGAAGATGTTCTGGAGAGATGAAGAAAATGATATCCAAGTGCCTTAGATGTGCAGGGTTATTTTCCAAACATTCAGGAAATGGTTACTGAATTCAGGTTAGATTTTTCAACTCCATAGCTCATTCTGCATTGAAAGTCTCAATTTCTGAGTTTATAAATATATTGGAAAAATGTATGTTCTCACTAAAATGTGGTACAAATTTATGTCCTCATTAAATGTGATTGCTGAAATAATGATATATAACCCAAACTCATTGAGCTATTTAAGAGAAAACTTAGGCTCCAGCAAAACCCCATAGCAAAGCATTAGAACCCCCCTTTTTTTCTTTTTAGCAAACCAATTACAGTGTTGAAGTGGGTGAAACATCCCAAGGAATCATCAAGAAGATCATATAGTAATTGGGCCAATTTATAGTAGGTAACTGAGAAGTGCCTAAAAATTGTCATTTCTCCTGGTTAGGGCTGCCTAGGAAAAAATGTGATTAATAAATAGCTTAAGCAGCAAACAGAAGGTACTTACAATGCACGAATGCTCCGGGGAGATGAGGTATTGAGAAAATCATTACGATAAAGTACAGGCAGACGTTTTGCTTAAAGGAGCTGAAACAACTTTTCAAAACATCACATTAAGGGAATATTTGGGATGGAATTGCTTATTAAGATTTTCTTTAAGTGGCCATTCAATTATAAGGTCAAATTCTAGGTGCATTAAGATGAAATTCAATCAAGGAAAGTTTTGTGGATTTTTTTCCAGGGTGTATAAAAATCCAAGGGCCTAGAGCCAGGCTGTTTTTGAGCTCCCCTCCCATACTCTGTCCAGAGGACAGTACTCAGAATCTTCTGCATTCCCATAATTCAAAGGGGCGTTATTTGGTGAGTGGTAAACAGAGGCAGACAATGCGATTATCCTATGATCAATTAGTGTTAGAAGCCATGGCACTTACTGGCCTATTTTACACAAGATGTTCAGGAAACACACCACAAGAACTTTAAGATGCCATCCTTCAGGAACTTAGTCAAAGCCTTCAAAGGGATAGACATCTGGCACTGACATAAGGCTCTTCCAAAGACTTTTGCTTATCTTGGAAGTGTAAAGATGTGTGCCTTGGCTGCAGTCATTCTTGCTACTTCTTTTACTTCCTCGGTTTCCACGGGAGATAGCCATTCATTTTGCCTACTCAGTATCCTTTCCCTCATTTTCTAGACGCAGCAATCATCGTTTTGGGGAAACCTGCTGCACTCCCACTCCAGATTTTTCAAGAGTGCTCCAGAACACAAGGGTGCCTTTCCATTCAGTTCCCCAACTGGCTGCAGGAAAACTTCACACAACAAATATCACCCAAGGCTGCACCTCCATGACCACAGCCATGGTGATGGACTAAAGGGAAGATGCTGCAACCCAAGGCACACTCATCAGAAGCATCGCTTAAGCTTTGACAGTGGGTGTTTCTGATTAAAGTGCAGTCTGGAGATGCCTGCAGCTCCTCACCAAATGGAAAAGATCTATCTGTAGTTAGAGAGTACTGGCCACAAATTCCTCCTTTCTATTTCTTTTCTGTGTTTGTTTCTTTCAGAGCTTTAAGTTGCATCCCAGATAGTTAACCCCTACTAGATATCTGATTATAAGACTCTTCAATGTCATAACTAAAGTCAGTACACAATGTGCTAATACAAAAAAAAAAAAAAATATCTACCGCAAGCTGAAAAGAGAAGAGAGTTGAAAAATCTTGAAGCCTAGGGAACCAGTTACAGGTATGGAGAATGCGCATTGTCAAATACAGTTGACTGATACACGAATGCTCACGGTGAAGAGCTTGTGCTACTCTGCCCTTCTGTGTAAGGCTTAGGAAAACAAAAACAGAAGGAAAAATACACAGAGTACCACAGACAGTCAACAGTGCAAACAGATTTTAGAAGTACTATTATTACAATGTAGAAAGTTCATCCACAAAATGTAGATAAACAGGTACTCCCTGTTGAAGGAAGCATTCCAGGAGATTCCAAATGTCAACAAGGGTACATTTGGAGAAATCTGAATGCTGGGCTATATACTAATCCAACAATCTAAAATTCTAAAAGGAATATAGGTCATGAATCTATGAGTGACATGAAGTTAAATAATGACCAAATTTTATAAATGATCCATGACTACTCCTGTTAGTAAGAATGGGGACCCACAAGGGGTTCCTTATAAGGAAATCTATTTGGAGATGACAGCGGAAGTCTATCTGTACATTTTCCTTCCAGCTCAAATTACTGGGACAGACATTCTGGGTACAAGCAACTCAGGGTGAAGAAAATCCAAAACAATAGATCAGCTCCTAATGTCACTTGTGTATCAATTTGTTAATGAGTTCCCTCAAGTATACGTTCCACATTGCTCCCAGAATGAGTGACATTTCAAAACTGAAGACCATGATCAATTCATTCATAGCCACATAAAACTTTCCAATGTCTCTTCAAGGACATCAAATTATTGTCTGTGGATTTTAAACCTACCTAAAATTCAATGATTTAACATTCACTCTTTACCTCTAATTCCAGCCACAGAATTTCCCATGTATTCTATTATTTTTCATTCTCTACATCTAAGTTTGAATTACTTGTTTCCTCCTCCAAATAACTTTGTAGCCTTGGTTATGTTAGCAGTGCTTATTCACTGTTCAAAGATGAATCAAACATCACCATTTAGGAATGTTTCTCGCCCTTTTTACTCATCTTTCTTTCCTAAGTCTAGTAGATTCCACAAGAGAACAAACTGGCATACATTCAGATGCAAGTTAAATGATGGTCTGATGGAGTGCTGGCTTTAAGTAATGAACACATGCAAAGATTTACTTTAAGGACCAAAAGCTACTCCAGTACAGTGGATGGTAACTGACACTACAGAGGGAATGGCTATCACCATGGGAGCCAGATGCTCTGAAACCTGAGGCTATGGCAGAGCTCACACTGAAATACTGTTCTCACTGTCACTCACTCTGGCAGATCTGCCTCCAGCCTCATGAGATTCGCACAAGCATGGCACATCCTGGACAGAACAGCTCCAAATAAAGAAAACCACCATAGCTAATCTTCCTCCGTGTCAGTCCTTAATGAGAACTAACAATTAATGGGTCCTAAAAGCTGGCTTTTAAAGAATAAACAAAAGGGTTTTTTTTTTTCTCACTTCACAAAAGTTACTGGACACCATTTATGCCTAGAGCTGGTGGCTTGGTGGCTTGTTTGAAAGCCATATATGAATATTACAACTAAAAAACATCCCATCTCATTTAGAGTAAACAATGGAAGTAGAGATGGTATTGTTTTCATGGCTTTCATTTGACATGGGACTTGCATGTCCACATGTGAGAAACTGACAGTCCCCACCCCCAGTTGGTTCTAATCATTAAACAAAGTTGCTGGATGCCAATGGCTGCACAGGAAGACAGAGGCAGGACTTTGAGGTTCTCAGGCAAGGAACTCTGGGGAGGAGAAGGTCCCAGCCTGACCTGAAAAGTATTGGACAGAAAGACAGAGACACTGCCAAGATGTAAGAGTCAAGGAGTCATGGCCCACAAGGGCTACAGGCCTGGGGAGGTTTGGAAGTGTCCACTCACTTAAGTGCTATTTAGGGCATATTTAAAAAGAGGGCTGCATGTGTATGTGCACATGTTCATGTGTGTGTGTGTGTGTGTGTGTGTCTTTCACTCATGGGTCCAAAACATTTGGTCAGGTAGCACGGAGTGTAGAGTGGATTAACTCACTGCCACTATGAAGGCAGGTAATGGATATGCAGACTTTTGATACTGTAACATGAGGTTGTTATGAGCAAAGTTCATGCTCAAGAAATGCTCAATTGAATTACAAAACAATCACCAAAATAACCATAATTTTAAAAAATTAATTACAGTTACTTGATACATATGTGTATCCTCAGCACACACATGGCAAGCAAAGGTTCAGTTGGCTTAGTAGGAGTCTTGTCTTTCCTTCCTTGTGGATCTCAAGGATTGAACTCAGGGCATCAAGCTTGATAGCATATAACCTTACCAGCTGAGCTAGCTCACCATTCCAACACAATGTTCAAAATAAATTTACTATTTGTAGTTTAGATTCATTCAAAGTTATCATTGAACACATGCAGCATACAGCCTGGGGGATGCATATTAAATATGCCTGCCCATGAATATAAGATTACAGAACAAAGGGAGCAGGTGAGAAACATGGGAAGAGAGATTACTCTCCAAGTTATGTGAGTTCCACCCAAGCTCTATTAAGCTTTCTGTCCAGTTGGAGAGATGAATAACACACACAGAAAATAATCCCAAAGAAAAGAGGAAAGGAAAGCAACTAATACTTTGGTAAACTCTTGAGATTATTTTGTTTTATAGAGAAAAGTGAAAATACATCAAGACTATTTCTTAAACAACAAGTTCCTTTAAAAATATATGAATGACAGTTCAATTAGAGAACTTACAATGAGCAGTATTAGTCTTAACATTGCTACAGAAACATCATTTAAGAAAAATGTAATAGTTGCTGTTCATGGAAACAAATCTCATATTATAAGCAAATATTTTGGTTGCCATGGTGCAGTGTGGCCTTCAGTCCATGTACTCACTTTATACTTGCCGGATTAAAACTTTCAACACCAGAATCTCTGCATGCCTTCTACAGATGCTGATGGGGAGCCAGAAACCCAAGTGCAGAAAGAAGGTGGGCCCATTATTTTGGCAAATTATTTTAGGCCTTAACTGTATACATTTCAACCAGGCCTTCCATAAGATTCAATAAAGGTAACATTAAACAATGAAAAGTCTTCAAATGATGAACTTGGGTTAACTCGGGCTCTGAGAGTCATTACAATCACTGTCATGAGGATGGATTAAGAAGGTTGTCTGTTCTCCAATTTAATAACACTTCTGACTGCCTCGTAAATTGTGTGATATATGTTCATTTGGCATCCAGTATTTGATTGGCTTGCTCCTCCAACCCTTCCTCATAAATTAATGTCATCATGAACATAGACAGGTTCTTTCCTCCTTTCTCTGAGTCCTTTTTAAATAGCTATTAACCCTTACTCACCCTCAAGACACTATTAATCTAAGAGAGTAGGCAACTAAAAGCCTCAAAAATCTCTTTATTTAACAGCATGTCTATGTTGCAAACTTTTCAGAAAACAAGATATAGCTGTTTTCTTTTCAAATAAGCCCAAAGAATACTTCTTGATGTATCTTCCATGCACTAAGTTCTGTTGTTTTTCATATTTATATGAGACAAGTCTAAGCTTTTTGAAGGTTCACAACTAGTCAAGGAACCAAATACCTTTTGGAAAAGAATTCCTTAGATACCCAGATCTTAAAGATTCTACTTTAGCCAGTGAACATTCAGGCTTAACTTGGTGGTGGGATAAGGAGAGCAAAAAATACTATAGTAAAATATTGGTAAGCACCCACTCCACTCTTTGTGAGGCCAAAGATTTGGTGAGAGTCTTTAGGAGGTATGAAAGCTCACATCTAAAAGTAAAATGTAAAAAGAGGAGCCAATAGGGCAAAATGTGAGCACGGAGTCAGGAGCAGGTTTTATACTCTTAGAGGGGACAAAAGAAGTGAGCATTGAGCCTTGCTTATCTAAAGAAAGGAATGAGTTTTAGAACAGGTTAAAAAGAAAGAACAAAATAAAGTGTAAGATATATTACTGATGAGGTATGAGACAGTCATGAAAGCAAAGCCTGCATGAACCATTTGTTTAGATTCTATTCTTGGAGTGTTTTCCTGAGCAGGGGTTTTCTGAATGTGACCAGATTTCCATTTTTTAAAGCTTGTTTTAACTGTAGTAGGTAAGAAGTTGTTTGAGGGACTGGAGAGCTGACTCAGTGGTTAAGAGCATTGTCTGTTCTTCCAGAGGAACCGGGTTCAGTTTCCAACATGCACATGGTGGCTCATAATTATCTGTAACTCTACTCCCAGGCAGATACAATGCCTTCTTCTGACCTCCATGAATACCAGATAACCAGGCATTCCTATGGCACACAGACATACCTGCAGTCAAAAGATTCACACACAAAAAAATATTTTTAAAATATCTGCTATAGTCCTACGTTGATTTTAAAATAAGCACTTGTCTTTTTCCAAGATCAATCAATGAGTGTGATTGCAGCTGAGCAAGGCGTTTTTGCAGCTGCCCTTTGTTAATGCCTGGGTGCTCTCTACAGCACCGCCCAGCACTGTATCATGAAAGAGCTGCCAAAGGATCTGATTCTAAATTCATTTAAACACAGGGTTCACTGCTTAATTTCTTAAATTGGGTCCATACAATAAGATATTGATATGGTTCTATGAATATTATGGGCACACTCTGAACAAATACTTACTGATATATTAGAATTGTTGAATTGTTACAGATATGTTTTATCTCATTTTTAATACTTTCTCTGTCATATCTGACTAGAACCCCTGAAAGTGCATGGCTCTACTTTACAATGATAAATGAGTATTTATATTTCTCTGGGTTGTACGGTATACACACAACATTTAAGTAACCGATATCTATTGTATTGTGCTAGAGATTGTTAAATGGTTTTGTAATATATTTATATTACAAATTTCTAAAAAATCAAGAAAGAGTTTTGGGGGGCTGGAATAAGCATTTAAGTTTGGTAGTTCAGTTTTCTTGAAGATATAACCTGAATGAAAATAATGATTATTTGGCTTTGGGCAATTATTTTTAAAATGGAGTGATTTTTTTTTTACATTTGAGAAGTTTGCTGGTAAGATTTCCATCACCATGCAAAATATGAGATTTTGAAAAGACATTTAAAAAGTAACAAAGGCTTATTTTAGCTCCTGGATTCAGAGGTCTATGATCACTAGGCTCTATTGACTTTTGGCCCAGGGTAAGGAAAAATAACATGGAAGCCAATAAACAGAAAAAAGGGAGGAAAGAAGCCAGAGACCTAGTAAGCCTTTCAAGGGCAGACTTCTAGTGATATAACTTCTACCAGTCGCTACCTACAAATAATCTGCAGCTCCTAATGTCTCTACAAGCTGACATTTGAGGCTGTAACATATAAGACTTTGAGAGATACCACTCATCTAAATTATAAAATGAAGTACTTGGGAAGTAAATGAAATAGGATAGGTTAAATGTCACAAGAATCTGAGTCGGAAAAAAAATGTAACAAAGATGACCAATACTGACACCCGTGTTACTCACTTGGGCAAGTGGATATGGAGGAGTCATTCTCTTGCGTGGGATTAGGAGTTCAGGTCTGTCTGTGTTAACGTGGAGAATTTGTTTGTGGAATTCCCAGCGAGGGGGAATTTTTAGTAGGAAGGAGGGTATATGCATCTCAAGACTAAGAAATATCCGAGGACAACTTGCTTTGCAGAGCTGATAATGTTAGAAAAAGAGGGGTACTCTGACTCAACAATTCTCAGGGCTTTGAATATAGAAGTGAGACAATGTTATCCAAAAGTAAGAAAGAATGTGACCAATAGTGAGAATCTAAAAGTACTTTTAGTACCTGTTTGAGAAGTGAGTCGCTTCAGGTTGGGGTTATCTAAAAAAATCATAACCTGAGAAAAGTGGATGGTACAATGGAGGGTTATGAGTACTGCCATTTGGCTATAGTTTGAGGTTTATTTGTTGTTACATAGTAGCTGTAAAGGATTTTGAGAACATATTTTAGAGAAAACAGAGTGAAAGAGAGATAGTCACTTACAGAGAGACTTCCTTCTATAAGTGATGTGGACCACAAGGGCATGTTGAAACTGGGAGATACCATGCGATGTTTAAAAATCATGTTTAAATTAGGAAAGGGCATTTGATATTCAGAGATCATTCGCTTATGGATGTGATGGAGAAAGTGAGTAGCAGATGGAGTGCTGTATCTGCAGTAATGTTGCTTGGGATGGGTATAGTTTTGCAGTTACCTGTACTTGACTAGCATGTCGTCAAAAAGGACATGGGGAAAACAGAAAATAGTTTTCATTAAGACGGCAAGCCTAGCCTGAGAGAACCACTTTCATTTCCACAACAAACACACCATCACTACTCAGTTCTAGACAGAAAAGAAGTCTCGGAAACAAAAGGTTACTTATCAGCATCAGCTTGTCTGCATGTGTGTTTCACACATACAAGGAAACAATAGAAACAGTGACTGGTGACTCCCTAGTCAAGTGACTTTTAAGGGCACAGCTTTGTTAGTATCCTGAGTCTGAACCTGAGGCTGAGGCCAGGAGGGAGCTGGAGAGATGGCTCAGTGGTTAAGAGCACTGAGTACTCTGCCAGAGGTCCTGAGTTCAAATCCCAGCAACCACATGGTGGCTCACAACCATCTGTAATGGGGTCTAATGCCCTCTTCGGGTGTGTCTGAAGACAGTGACACTGCACTCAAATATATATATATATATATATATATATATATATATATATATATATATATATATATAATTAATAAGTAAATCTTAAAGAAAAAGACTACATCCGAACACAAGATACTAGACTTTGTCCAGAGGTATGATGCCATAATACTGAAAATGGAAGATGAAGGATACAACAGTTTGCCTCAGAGATTATCTGTCTGCTGGAGTAAATGAAACAATGCTTATCTACAGCATCCTGAAGAAGAAATCCTGGTATAGTAATGTTATGCATGTTGTTGTTCTCAGAAGCCTCTTTAAGATCTTGTGACGAGAGTAAGAGCACATGCCAAGACAGGACTAAGAATAGGTGACAACTTGGTGAAATAAAATTACATAGTCCAATGAGTCATACCTTCAAAACAGGAGGATGGAAAGAGAACCATAAATGTAATTATTATATAAGAGCCTATGAAGTGTGTAAATATTACTCAACTCACAAGCTAACAAGTTAAGTCGGCACAGTTTCATATATGCTTGCTTAAGTAAGGATTAAAAGGACTTTGCTTCTCAAGATGGAAGCAATAGCTAGAGCAGTTGCCAATCCCACATCACCATGGCAGTCCAAGCAGATCTAGATTGACACACAAGAAATAGGTTGCATTCAAAGAGCAACACACTGAGCCTAGAAGCCTACCCCTCTAGAGCAATGAGTAAAAAAATCAGTTCCTTATCTGAGAGGAGGCACGGCCTCATCCTTCAGATTTGTTTCCTGGAAACAAACCCAACAAATAGCCCAGTTAAGGAGTGGCCAGGGCTTTGTAAGTGGCATAGCCAGCAAGATCTATGAGAGCACAAGAAAGGAAAGATGGAGTATAACCCAATAGTAAGCCCTGGTCCTAGGGCTGGCCCACAGCTCTGTAACTCAGCAACTTAGTGTACTTGTTCCTCCTTTAAAACAACTGGGTCTTGCTCCAATGACTAAAGGGGAGGGGCTCTAAGGCTCACTGCTATTCACGGATGTCATTCTGAAGGTGCCTTTATTGAATAAATCTCCTTAATGAGTCCTTAGTGACTATGCCATGATAAGTAGGTCAAACCTGAGAGAGAGGGAGAGAGGGAGGGGGAGAGAGAGAGAGAGAGAGAGAGAGAGAGAGAGAGAGAGAGAGAGAGAGAGAGATGATTTAGCTATTTTTCCCATCCTTTTTAGAACTCTCCCTGGTTTTGTAATGTTGAAATCAGAATATTACAGCCTGAGGAAGAAACTTCTGTTAATTCTCAAAGAGTTCACAATCTGCCACATAAATCAGAGTAATGTGGTGAATTGTGATAAGCACAGCCACACGTGTGCAGTTCCATTAAGTCCTTTGTCCTCCCAGGGAGAAGAGGGAAGGCTGCTTTATGTCATCTTGCAATATCAAATTATCTGCTATTTTTTAATATTGAACATCTTAAAGTCATATCTGGGGTTGTTTTGTGAAAAGTGAGCCGATGAATAATTTAGAATGGTATCTTTGCACCTTTCCCTGCATATAAAAAATGTAATCTGACTTAATTGTATGTTGCCATGATAACATTAAGGAAGTCCCTAAGGGATAACTGGGACATGCCCGGCTTAATGAAAAGTCAAAGGACATTACTTGAATTTATATGCACTCAGTTCTCAAGCCCAGGCTGCATATTTTCTAGGCTCCAGTGCCGGCCTCCCTCTCTAGAGAGCATGGAGTGCCTAGTGGTGTCTGCGGTGTCTCGCCATTGCTCAAACAGCTAATTAACTGCTTATCATAAATTTCTCATTTGGAAATCAAGAGGCTTGTGAAAAATCTGTTGGAACCATAAGCTGGGATCCATATAACTTCATTACTCATTGAAATCAGATTCCTTTTGATAGTAACATTTTCTTTGCTTTGTCTTTGGTGTGTGTGTGTGTGTGTGTGTGTGTATTCCCAGGTCCTAGGGCATCCATCACATTGATAACCATTAAAACTATGTGCTACACAACAACAAAGTAAGTGCCTACAGGAAAACCATACAGTAGAAGCAAGAATTACCAAGGTAAAATATGTCTGTATGTATGCAATGAGAAGCTCCACTCAGGACTAGCAAACGCAGATGGAGGAGGTTACCATTGACATTTGTAGGCAGAGAACTAGGTGCTGTAGAAGCCAATCAGAGTCAACAATCTAGACCTAAACTGGAGGCTAGGGTCAGCCAGTCCATGTCATGAAAGTTCAGTGAATAAGGAAGAGGTTGTAGGTAAACATTCAGAATGTCAAGAGACATGGTTGAAGAGGACTGAGCATTGGAAACTCCATGCCATTCACCAGCTCCAAAATTAATCCCAGACTGCGTGGGTTTGCGCCCAGCATATGTGTGCCTTAGGAATCAGCCCCGCCTCTCTCAGCAATGACTTGGCGCTTCTGATCAGGTGCTGACACTTACTGCATGGCACTAAACTTGAATGAAGGCTGTTTAGCTTACCTTTGATGCATCCTCTCACTTTCCTCTCCCTCTCCAAACACACCTGCCTTACATCCTAGTCTTTCTTTCTATAGGCATGTGGTCTTTGTCTGCTCCTCCTCTAGTCCCTCTCCTTTCTGTATGCCTCCTCTTTTCTGCCTACCCAAAAACTGCCTGTTCATTACACATAAATCCATTGCCAGCTTCTAGCAACTTCTGATTGCCTCCCACCACCACCACCATCACCAGAACTCTTTATTGCTTCATCTTTGATTGCAGCACTTGTATTACAATACCTATCATGGTGTTGACACTGTGTTTAAGTATTTATGCTCACTTCTTCCTAGTTCACCAGGTTAAAGTTATTTTTTTAAGCTTAGGACCTGTCTTGTTCTTTTCCTTTTGGCAAGGCAGAAGACAGTGCCATTAACTCAGCATTTGCCTCAAAAAACAATGTGTGTGTGTGTGTGTGTGTGTGTGTGTGTGTGTGTGTGTGTGTATTTGTGTGTGTGTGTGTTGCTTTTACAGTGTCACAGTGCATTTGAGTTCTTCTTTGTACTTGGGACAAATAAATGGTTCATTTTTTTTCAGGTGACAATCACAGTAGTCCTTAATTTCCACAAATGATGGAGCAAGGCCTTGGATTGGACAAATGAATAGATAAAACACTAAGACAAGTAGCATAATGCCACCCAATTGCACAAAAGACCCAAATCTGCACCCAAAATCTGACTGTCCTATAGTATCTGATTGGCTGAGCCACTGGCTCTTCTTAATGTGCTCTGTAAGAGTGTCACTCTCACAGGAAGAAGATAATGTGTCAGGCTCAGAAGAGTAAAACTGTCCTCATGAATCCTGGGTACTCCTCTGAGGATCTATTATATCAATGACCTAGTTGAAGTAAAACGACTTCTGTGCACTCAGGATGAACTTGGCTTGATTTAAAGGGTGAAACTTTCAGTGAGCCCCACTAATGACCTAAAGCAAAGGTCAGTTCCAAAGAGAAGTGAGGAAAAAAGAATGTATGGGGCAGCTGGAAAATTCTAAGTCAAGATTTACATTCTTTAGAAATTGTGAAGATCTGGATATTGAAGGAAGCAGCAATGAAGAATGAAAAAAGTTGTAGAAATAGACAAGAAAAAAAAAAGACAATCATTAATTAGGGAGATGAGGAAAGAGTCATCAGCCCCTAGGAACTGTGTTACCTGAGAAAAATGCAGTACCCTCAAGAAGGATCGAGCTTTTAAACATTTGGTCTTATGTGTGCATTTATGTGTTTATCACCGATGTAACCACACACACACACACACACATACTCCATGGCAGGCAGGTAAAGGTCAGAGGACAAAATCAGCTCTCTCCATCCAATCATTTTTGTCCCAAGAATCTAACTTAGACTTCAAATAACTTCCTGCTGAGTCACCTCACCAGCCAAAAGGCCAACCTCTTCAATGACACCGGGTGTTTAAATTCAAGAGGAAACGTTCGTATTGATTTTGATAGCAGGATCAGACTGGGAGTTAAGAAATGGAAGTTTGGCGTAGACTGTCAAGCCTGAGATAGATTGGGAGAGCTTGGGTAAGATGCAGTCTGGAAAGAAGGAGGCACAGGTCTTTCCCCCAGGGGCTATCAGGAAGGAAGAAGACTGGGCTAAGGAGATGGAACACATTTCAGTGGTACTACTCTGGTACTTACAGAAGTAAGACAGACATGTTCTTTGGGATTCTATAAGCAGAGGAATAATGAATTGGTTCTCTAACGCCAACATCTACCACAAGAGCCAATTTCTGTCCAGAGCCTTAAGCAAAAGCCACAGCATGCAAATGTTAGGTGGCACAGGCTGCTGATTCTCCATGCAAGTTATAAGGTGACAAGCAGCCATGAGCCACTGTTTGCTATATTCTGACTATATTTATTGTTACATTAATGGCATTAAGGAAAATGCAGTACAGTGGTCTAGCTCTCAAGCATCACTGATTCTCTAATAATCAAGCATTATTAGAATCATGGACAAATATGAGGTGTTTCTGGCTCTCCTGCGTTTATGTCTTTGGACAACCCTAGCTATGATGAAACCTCACAGGTAAATGCCCACTATGACCACCTGCTTCTAGAATAGTTCATTGACCACATAATCCCAGAGAAAATTGAGCTCAATTTGGAGCCTTTGTGGTAGAGGACATTGTGACAAAGAAGCAAACTTCCAACTTGTTTTCCTTGAGTATGGTGGCGCTATTTGGGAAGGTTGTAGAAATCTTTAGAGGATGGAATCTCATTGAAGAAAATAAGTCACTAGTGGTGGGTTTTGAGGTTTTACTATCTGTGTGACCTTAATCCTGTTTATTCTCTACTCACTGAATACTTATGTAATACTACCAGCTACCTCCCATTCCTGTCACATGATACCCCACCATGATGGAATTTGTCACCTCAAACTCAGCCAGCCCTTACATTCCTTTTGCATGTTGGTTGTAGCACTGTAAAAAGTAACTTATTCCAATGAGGATCCTCTTGCATAGGTGACAGGCTGAAATTTTCTCTCCTCATCTATCTTCTCTGGTGAGATCAGAGAAAATAGCAATGAAGAACATGGCATTTGAAGGAACCTCTAACCCTGAAAAACTGCAGATCCCAAAGTTGGTATCTATCTACCCTTGTAGATGGATTCCTTTGTTGACGAGTTTCTCTTCAACTCAAATTAATTATGCTACAGAGATTTCCCTGAAGCTTACTAAAGGCAGATCATTCCTCAAACCTACCTAGTGAGAGCTAGTCTCACTACCTTTTTGTTTGTTCAAAACAATTAGCACTGAGTTGTGGGGGTTTTTTATGCCCATTTACTTTTGTAATCATTCTTTCATATTTCCCCTCTGCTTCTAAATAATCTTTGTAAATGTTGCACACATACATGCATGTTCATACATACATGCATGTTCATACATGCATGTGTGTTCACACATGCACACATGCATGTTCATACAGGCATACAAGTAAACCATAAGTATTGCACCTCTTTTCCTAAGTAAAGGTAAGAGAGAGGAGAGTGGAACAAATATCACAACTAATAAAATGAAGTTTCCTAAAGTTTCACTGTCATGACAAGACTCACTTCCCCTCAAAACTCATTGTTTCACAGAGGGCCTCCATTTATAATGTGAAAAATGAAAGACTCTCATACCTTGGGTGGCAAGTTATAATGAGTTTGTAGTGATGACCGAGAAAAAAATTAGCCCCCTCTGGAACTCCAAGTAGTCTTCATTGCTTCCTGCAACCCTGAATTAGACATTGGTATGACTTTAGAGAATTAGGGACAACAAAGCTGACTCTATTGAGTGAAAGGTCTGAACAATAACAGTAAAGTCAAATGACATCACATGCGATCACATAGATACTCCTCCCAGAAAGTGGATATCAAATTTTTCCTCATTTTCTGAATGAGCAAATAGGCTCATGGGGATCGGCAGTTTTGCACAATGGTAAGAAGGTCCATCCTACATTAGAAACCTCACCTCTGATGTCCAGAGTCTGTCTTCCCTCCCAGAATGCAGTACTGTCTCTTATTTGTGACCTTCAACTAAAAGCCAAATCTCACAGCTTAAAAATTCCCAGGAACTGATCACCTTCTCAACACACCTAGTGTCAGCTCTTGAGGCAAGCACATCTAGGGGCACTCCATCTGATTTCCTTCTTATAGATCTTTGTATTTGAAGGCATTGACAGCATCACTAGTAAGATTACTCATGTAACTTGTGTTCTAAGCAATAACCTAAACCAGGGTCTTCTACTGCCCAGCAATTGTTTAACCACGGAATTAAATTAGCTTATTTTAGTCACTCTTTGCATGGCTATGGACCCAGGAGCAAATCAAGAACGCCTTAGAGGAAGTCCGTGAAGGTGGAACTTAGCTGGAAGTTCTACAGAAGGTAACAAAACAGAGGCAAAGAGTTATCGAAGGTTCCCAAAAGCCTGCATTACAGGGATGGTCCCTAGCCTGTGGCATATCAGGAGACATGAAGAATGCAGGAGGTGAGCTGAATGAGAGCTTTGGGGCATTGGTGGTTTGCCCTTGATGAAATTGTCAAACCCTGGACTCCTCTTTCCATTTTGCATCTTGAGAGGTTTTGCCTCCCCAGAGACTCAGACATTATGAACAAATTCATGATAGACATGACGGGCCAAAATAAATCTTTTTCTTCTTTATAAATGGATTGTCTCAGGCATTTGTTTCAGTAATGGAAAGCTGACTAACATATCTGCTTGGTTGTAACAAATATGCACTGAGCTCTCTTACTTAGAAGTTGCATGGAATGTATTATTTCTCTACCTGAGCTCCTTATCAATAAACAGATGAACGTGACATCGTCTCAGGAAGACCCTCAGGATTAAATGTGGCAACATGTTTATTATTCTGGTCACATATTAGGCTTTAATAAATATTAGCTCCCTTTACATTTGTACCTTTTCCGACATAAATTTAAACTAAGTTATTGATTTATGAGTAAGTTACTATAATATCTATTATTAAAACTAACTTCAAATAACTTATAATTGACTGTTACACTAAAGCAGAATGTTAATCCATGGAAATTTTCAAGTTCCCTTAATGAATGTCTATATTTTGAGATAGGGTCTCACATATTCTAGCCTAGTGGAAAACTCACTATGCAGCAGAAGATAGCCTTGGGCTTTTGCTCTGCTTAATTCTTCTTTACAAATGCTAGGATTGTAGAATTGTGTCAGTATAGACAGTGCTGGAAATCTAACACCAGACTTCATACATGTCAGGCAAGCACTCTACCAGCAAAGCTGTAGATACAGACCTGCACTGGCTTTAACAGAATACAAAGACTGACGGACGTGAAATAGGAGGCCACATAAAACAGGTCCACAAGCAGTAGTATAACCTTGAAGCCATGCTCCAAGGAAGTCTCTTTTACCAGGTTTTAGAATAATGACCCCTGCCTAAAGAAGAAAATCAATTACAATATAGAAAAACATCATCTAGAGTAGAACTGTATAAAATTCACTTACACAGAAGGTCCCTACTCAGCAATGCTAATACTTTGACATGTGATTCATTTTCAAGAATATGAATGTATCTGTATAGAGAGCTATCCATTTGGGGTCACCATCAAATCTATTCCATACTGTGAGCATCACTTGAATGTGATTCATGCCATCACTTGATATTACTCCTAAGGCTCCAGATTCAAGTCTTTCTCAACAACAGACTGTCCCAGATGTTTTGAAGATGGTCTAGGAGAAGTTTCCTGATAGTACTTTATTTTTTGTTGGGCCATGAGAATCAAGTTCAGCTTATTACTTGTAATGATCACCTATCATCTGTGCCCTGTTTACAGATCCAGTCCATTCAGAGACAAGGGTCTCTCTGGCCATGGGATGGGAAAATAGAGATGACAAGGAATGGATGGTTTAACCCCTTATGCTTGCTCCATTTTTCTGGAATTTAGTCATAAATCTATCTAAACTTGTTGTTTTTCCAAAGGTCTCTAGGCAACACAAGGCTGGGAAGGAGGAGGCAAAGAGAACATCTTAGAAGTAAATTCTGTTAATTTATCCTCTCAGGGTTATTTGCTGAATCAAGAAGTGGTTTCTGTTCTTACATATATTTCCCATCCTTTTGGTCCAAGAACTGCTGAACTAAGAGTATCCAACCTACTCTTAGATACTCAGGAATGTCGTTTCCTTTTAGCCCTTGTTAATCTTCTCTTGCTATTTCTCCCTCAGAAATCAGGGGTGGAAAACATGATACATATGTTTTGCTCTCAATTTGGTTCTAGAAATTATATATATATATATATTCATATGTTGCTCTCCCTAAAGGGTGTATATATTTCCAGATCTCAACCTAATTTGATTGGTTGTGGTTAGAGTTGTAGAAAGAAAGTCTAAAAGAGACTATCAGACCAGGTAGAGAAGATGCTAGAATAATCAAGGCTTCTAAGGAAACACAATTTTGACACATCGGAGATTGTATCTCTGTGTGGGTACTGCTAAAGTTCCCAGGCCCTCTTCCCACAGTGACAGCAGCCTTCCTCAAACCTCAGGGATGCCCTGTCTTCCTGTCACATTGTGAAAAGCCAGCCCAGAGATGTGTTTTGGTCTTTCTGTCACAGAAGACTTAAGAAGAGGGACTCCCCACCGGAGTTGCCAGCACTGTTGATGATACTTTTGGGTTTTACCGCAGAGGTCCCGTGTTGCACAGATGGAAATGGAGGTGTGAGGGGGGTACCAGCTTCACCTATCCTTTCTGAGGAACAACTAACTCTCTGATCTTCGTGGGAATACTGGTGATGCTTTTATGCCCCAAATTTGTCTTGATTTTAAAAATCAGCCGTCTTTATTTTAGCTTAAGATGGGAAATAAGCAGGGAGTAAAAATCTCTCTGTGTAAGCAGGAAAGCTAACTCCAGAGCCGGGGAGGATGTAGGGAGGCAAATCCATTTAGCCTTTCTTCTGTGCATTAGGGACCCACGTGAAAAACTTGCAAGCAACCCAGAGAGAGCAAGAGCAGACAGCAGGGAGTGAACAAAGCAGATACTTAGTGCACATAGATAATATCCAACTCTAGTATCAGGGAGTGTGTGGCCAGGGAGGGCATCTCCTAGGAAACCATCAGATTATACCAGGAGAGACAGGCTTTAACATAAAAAGAGCTACAGGGGAAACAGTGCACTTCAGCTAGGAACAAACTGTGTTCAGCTATGCTCCCACCATTCCTTGTACAACAAATAGGCCTGCATTGCTCAGGTGGATACAGCTGCACCTAGGGTGGGGACTCCTGTGCTCTGAGTTCTCTGTAAGAGAACTACTAGACAAAGCACAAGAAGCAGAGAGCTGACCACTCACCTTACCAGCCACGTTGGGGCTGCTGGCAGTATCCGTAATTACAGTGCTGCAGAAAAAGCATGAAACTAAGGAGGAGACTCCTTGCAAGATTGTGCTGTGTGGGGTCCTGGGAGCTGCTGACAGATGTAAGTACTCCCGGGGAAGGGAGGATTGGCCACTTGTTGCTCTTCCTGGGGACTAGAATTTGGTTCCTCCATATATTCTAGGCATCTCACAACTACCTCCAGCTCCAGCTCCAGGGGACAGACACCTTCTCATAACACCCTCAGTACCCCACAAACACATGAATAACAATAAAAATAAATCTTGAAAAAGGAAAACATGCAAACCTTTTTCCACTACCTTCCCTCATTGTCTTTTGTTTCCTTCACCAGCTTCTAACACACAAACACATATGCAGACATATGCACTCATGCACGCACATGCACATACACACATATATACAAGGTGGGATGAAGGAGGACACACAAACATATAGTGGGTCTGTTGCACTCTTCATTTTTTTTTTGTGAAGTTACTTCCAGAATTCATTGCAAGGTTAGCTTTTTAAAAAATAAAATAAAATTAGGCCTAGAGAGGTGACTCATGGGGTCAGACCACTGGCAGTTACTTCCAGAGAACCTGGTTTGCTTCTCTGCATCTAAATGGTGCCTCATAACCATCTGTAACTCCAGTTCCAGGGAATTTGATTCCCTCTTCTGGCCTTTGCAGACACCAAGCATTCATGTCACAGATTTTTATATATATGTATACATATGCATGCATGCAAAGCATCTCTACACATAAAATAAATTTTAAAAATAAATAAAAGCAAAAAACAAAAACTAAGTCCTATTTAGGATATTTCTTCATTCCTCCCTCTGCCTGCATGGCCAGGAAGACATGGGTAGAAGGGCCTGGCCTATCTAAGCAGAGGCCCACTGGGCATGAGCAGCCCCCATGCATAGCTTCAAGTCCCATAATGATGGTCATAGATCATACAGAGAACCTAAAATGTTAGTACTCTCCCTGATAACTGGGAACTCTTGGTTGCCTAGCAACAGATAGGGATAGCGCAATCATAAATAAATATACTTCGGAATAATTTTCTGAATCTTGTCATTTAGCCATTTAACAAATACAAGCCTGGATAATGAGATTCCAAGGTTGTTTCGATGTTGTTGTCTCTTCCCTGAACATTTTGCTTCTATCTGGTTAGGAACATATTTCATTCCAGTGTTTCTCTTGCCCAAAAGTGCTCCTTGAGAATGTGCAGGCAGCACTGCACTGGTAATAGAAGACATCAAGCCATCCTGCCTATCTTGGATCCAGAGCTGGCCTGTATTCTAGTGACCAGAATTCTTAGGACTCGTGTAGATGAGTTGCTATGTGATGGGGAGGGGGACATTAAAAGGACAAATCCCTTTATATAGTGAAAGGAATATTAAGAAATGTGACTGTTGTAGGCTACGGAGATAGCTCAGTGTGTGAAGGGCCAGTTGCACAACTGTGGGGCTCTGAGTTCAGATTCCCAGAATCCAAAGGAAACTAGACAGACAGAGACACAATACCATGTATGTTTCTCACATACTCACTGGGAGATGGGAGGCAGAGAAAGGAGAGTCCTTAGAAGCTTGCCTGTTGACTGGTCTGGCACACACAGTTGTGAAAGACACCAAATAAGGTGGAAGGGGAGACCCTGTGACCTCTATATTGCAGTATATGCACAGCTGTGCTGTCATGCATGTATGTGCAAGCAATGTGTGTGAATACACACATACAGAGACAGACAGACAGACAGACAAGAAGCAGAGATTTTTTTATAAGAAATATAATTTTCTTAAATGAACAGGCTATACTCATAAACCAACAACTGTACTCTGGTGAACGGAAGGTGTATTTGTTTCTGGACATTCATTACCATACATTACAAAAGCAATGATTTAAGATGGGGCAGATCTAGCATGTCCTACAGTAGCAGCCTAGCATCTAAAAGCCAAGCTTCAACTTTATCATTCAAAAATAGAGGACTATTCTGAAAGCCATTGCTTCAAAGTATTGCAAGGAATACACAAGATAAACAAGGCCATGTGCATCCCAGGGAGGGTGCATAATAGGTGCCTAGGAAGCACCGCTGCCCTGCATTCCACAGACAGAAATGCCCTTGGGTTCCTGAGAAAGCAGTTTAAACACCACAGCATCCTCCTTAGACAGTGAACTGGAGCTCTAATTCAGCTTTTCTGCAAATTCAAACCAATGGTCCCATCTTCACGTATCACTGATGCTCTGTGGTACACGCAGGAAAAGAGATAGGCTAAGTACTTCATATGTGTGCAACCTTCAGAGTCTCTCTCTCTCTCTCTCTCCCTCCCTCCACTATATCCCTCCCTCCACTCTCTCCCCTGTTTCCTCCCTCTGGCTGTTGAAGCTACTTCTGACTCAAAATCTCTCCCCACATGCAGTCTCCACCCCACCCACTCACTCCCCCCACCCTTGTCCACTGTCTTATTCTGCCTCCACCTTCAGCCTTCACCCAGGACACTCTGACCTCCCTTTCCCTCCTCTTGCTAAATTTAGAGGAGAGCTGTCTCCCTGGTGTGAGAGGTTGGGGGCTGTGGCAGCAGGGTACTGAGCTGATCTTGAATTGGCTGTAGGCAGTGAGGGAAGGACAAATGTCAGGAAGACCTGCTGGCTGGTCACCCTCCCTCAGCCCTCCCCCCTCCCCATCAGCTCCTCAACAGAGTCTCTTGACAGGCAGGGTAAGAGGAAGAGGGCACGAGGGCCTTTGAAGTTTGGCTGCCTGTCACCAGAGCTCAAAGAGACCAAGGGCTTGTCAGAGCACAAGTCACTAGGGCTCTCCCCCTTTCCCAATTAATTCAGTTGGCTCCAGAAGGAAAAGATTGTGATCTGCCCAGAGCTGAGGCACAGGCTCAGCTCACTGGTGCGACACTGCTGCATCTTAAATCCTCGAGTGCTGGACCACAGCCATGGCACAAAAGTTTCCTTGGCCCTGAGCACCAAGCACCAGCCCCAGAGGAAGCAGGCAAAGATTACCTTCTTTTGGTCTGATCCTAGGCCTATGTACTTGCTGGTCAAAATCAGGAATCCTGGCCCTAGATCTTCCTCTTTCTTCGGGTTTGCTTTTTCTCATCCCCCAAGTTACCTCAAACCCAGCACTAGTCACTTATAACAGGGAACTGCTGGGCATATATGGGAAGGAAAAGCATAACTCCTCTGAAGGCTGAGTCTTAAAAAAAACACAGAGCAGAATGAAGAGAAGCAAAGGTCATTGTGTGTGATTGAAACTACCATAGAGAACCCTTTGCTTCTGTGCTGTCCTAATTACTTTTCTTGTTGCTATAACAAAATACCTGACAGAAACAATTTAAGGCAGGAAGAGTTTTCTCTGGCTCACGACTTGAGGGTCTAGCATATGTTTTCAGCCTGCAGGAGCCTGAAGCAGCTGTCATTTGGCATCTGAAGTTAAGAAACAGAGGCAGATGAAGGTTATGGCTTAGTTCACGTTCCTCTTAATTCAGTCAGTTCAGGACTCCAGACCGTAGAATATACCACCCAAACTCAGCTTAGGTCTTTCCTTCTCAAATTAATACAATCTAGAAACTCCCTCAGAGACATGGCCAGAGGATTGTTTCCATGGTGATTTGAAATTCGATGGAGTTGACAATCAATATTGAACACCCCATATGCCAAATTCAAACAAGGAGGAAAACGATTCATAATTTTCAGCAGCAATGGTATATTTGTCAGAAATAGAACAAGGACCCTAAGGCAAATAGCAATGCCATTTTGCCCACTCTTCATCTTTATAATCAACTGTTTTGATTCTTAATCTAAACTTGAGCTGATGGTGGTTACTGCCCCCCAACCCCATCCAGTTAGTGGAATACTCCAATCCATTTGTGTCTATCCTACCCTCTGTTTCCCCTGCTACAGCTGCCTTAGATTGCCCACAAGCACCTAGTGGCCAAGTCTGCATACTTCCAGAGCCTTCTTAATGAACATATGGCAGGATGGACTGGGGCAAGGATGGAGCAGGGCATCAGGAAGAAGCCTATTTTTGATGCTAGAATGGTATCTGTTGTATGAAATATTTAAAAAAACAAAAACAAAAACAAACAAACAAAAAAACCATCCCATGCTATCGCCATCTAGGCACCAGTGGACAGGCAGGCCTGTTCTCCTCCCGACAGACTCTCTGACTCAGCCCTGAAATCTCTTCTCCCAGTTCACTAAGTTTCCACAGCTGACTGCTGCCACACCCACCCCATGCTTCCAAATTCCTGCAGCTGACTAGAGCACACTCTTGCACCCCACATTCGGCCGCTGTACCTTTCTCCAGAACCCAGCTGAGATGCCATGTGAAAGAAAACACCACACAATCTTAGTTTAGAATCAACACGTAACACAATGGCTGGGCACAGAATTTAGCATTCTAATTTTGTAAACTAATCTATGTTATATAATTCCTCGAGTGGCAGCCAGAAATGGGTGAGAGGTCAGAAAGGAGACATTCCATGATAAAAATCAATCATGTTTTCAGCAACACTAAAAAAGAAAGCCTCTTGGGAAAGACTTAAAGCAGGGCATCTGTGGGAAGAACATGGCATTTCTGCTCAAAAGGAATGTTATCGTTTTAAGGGTAACAGTGTGCTTGCTGAGCTAGGCAGATGACAGTGGTACAGAATTCATAAGTCTTGAGTTCTGATATGTGCCCTATCACCAGTCAGCTGGATGATTCTTAGTGGGTCCCTTTACCTCTCTGAGCCATGGTTTCTCAATCTGTAAAAATGAGGAGCATGCATGCCAAGTGTGTCTCTCGGGAGTGATATGGGGACCAAGTTCACAGGCAGATGGGGAAGAGCTTTGTAAGGTGTGATTTGAAAGCTGTGGCTGTACAGATTGTATTGGCAAGACAACATAAGGTGACACAGAAGGATTTTAAAGAAGAAGTAAGCCCTGAAAGTCACAAGCTGAAAGACAATGTAAAGTCAAGGAGCCAGGTATGGTTTGAGAGGATGATAATGGATAATAGATTCTTTTGTGGAACAGCTGTACATGGAGCCAGTTGACCACATTCTTGAGTCTAGCCTTGTGTCAGTAGTATTGTTTCACTTAAACTCAGAGTAGTCCAATGCAGGACCATTTGCTTGTGCAGTGTGCCATGCTCAAATCCCTAAAGAAAGACAATGCATACAGGATATTATAGAAGCCATAAGTTGCTGAGAAATGATATACAGCACATGGCAACACCCCATAGACTCAAATCAAAGTCCCCATTCTCAAACATGGCTACCCTTTGCTAGCTTGACCTCAAATGAGCTGCACAGAGAATGCCATTCTAAGAAAATCACACATGGAGTCACAAGATGGTAAGGGTCAGTTCAGTATTGTATCAGGTTGCTCGCTGGGGAAATAGGTCCCAGTAATGTATCTGACCTTTGCCCAAGTAGTGACAATGTTAGGCCTGAAATTATTCTACTGGAGGGATGAATTTAATATATCTGGGTACAAGGAAATTGGAGACATTGGAACATTCCAAGGCATAAAGAAGTGTTCAATCAGCAAATGGTGTCATTGCTCCTTGAAGACAGTGGGCTCACACAGGGCATTCAGTTGACAGTGCAGCACAGTTACCTATGCCAACACAAGCTGAAGTCATCAAAGGATCTAGGTCATTTCTCTAAACCAAATGTCTCATCTCTAGCTAGAAGAATCAGGCTGGGAGCAGTGGGAACTGGTAAATTAATGTTAAGTAACTTTGTTCGTCTTCCTAGGTAATGGCTTCCTTATTTGGTCTTCACATATTTTTTTTTTAATTTCAACCTGGCATTGCTTGTGTAAAAGCCAGTCTACAAAAGCAGCTCTTACATGGAAGAATCATTCACCAGTTCATCGTGGCTGAATATGCAGTGCATTTCAGACAGCAAGACATCAGCTTGTGAGGAAGAAGATGTAAGCTTCACCTGGTCAAATGAGTGACCTCTGCTCAGAGATACATAAGCAAGACACATCAACCAGGCCTGAAAGAAGACAAGAAAGTATCTCAAGATGACCTCAGCAAAGGACACTGGTGACAGGCTTCACTGTGTTACCCTCAGTGGGGTAGAAGCTGCCAGGCCAACTATTTTGGCCTGGAGTTATTGTCATACTGTCATGAAGAGGTAGAGACTGTCCTTAATGCTTAGACTATAGGGATCTGCGCCCTCCGGGACATGTGGAAGCACACTCTGACTTTATGTCCTCATGTAGTATAATGGCAATGAATATTTAAAGGTATGGCGCCATAAAACTGTGGGATAGGAGGAAAACACAAGCCTTTGGGGCCTGCTTGCTACACATTGCACGAGACTATGCTCGTTTACTACTCCCAAGCTGCTTCTTAACTCACTTGCAGAAATGCCACGCCCGCACACTGGCACTGTGCCCTTCACCCTTGAAGTGTAAAAGTCAGAAAGGATGTACAAAGGGTGGCAGCGAGTGAAGTCAAGGCTGCTGCCACTGCTACATCAGAGAGAGCCCCAAGGAATCAGCAGTACTCAGCTGCTCAGAGCTGCAATGAAGCAATCGTGAGCACCCCAAAATCAGGAGAATGGTCTGGCCAGTCAGCCAGCAGGGACTAAGACACAAAGACAACAGATGTCTTGCTCCCTTCTTTAGTTTGCATTGATTTTCATTGTGGTGCCTCAGAAAATGCTTTCAACTAGAGTTGTATGAGCAATGCTCAGAATTCATTTCTGGATTTATATATTAAACTATCAACCCGCTAATTCCAGTATTTGCTGGCACATGAACATACACACGAGCACAGACACATACATGTATGTGTGCACACTTCTTAGAAACGCTCTGCCACCTGCCATGTTTGCTCCTGTATATATTTCAAAGTTTTTGAAATTTTGAAGTTTGTGCTTCATCCTAACTCTGGCTATGCCATCTGAACATCCCAAATGTAATGTTCAGTAAGAATAAGCTCAGAGAGGATAGCCTTGTCTCCTTCAGCCTTCCCAAGCTCCTAATCTTATCAAGAATACTTGTGACACCCTAAATTCTGGACACTTCTGCTGTGAGTCAATGGCTATAGGATGTGCTAGTCACTGAGCCCTAAGTAAGGACCTCCCCACCCCCGCAGAATCTAGATTTAGACCAGCCTTATCAACAAGTAAATTTCACAGAGGTACAGAATAAAACAGAATTTCAAAACTCATCTTCCCCTCCCAGCTGCCATCAGGCTGACATGGAGCTTGTCATTCCCTGGTGGCAAGATCAAGGGTGGCCCAAAGGTAGAAAGGAAAGTTAAAACTATCAATCCAGAAGTCTTGCTCAGGGGTAACATAGATATCAGTGAATGTGGATACTAAGATGCATGGAGGAGGGGTGGAGGCATCTAAGAGCACATGTTATGTTCTTTGTCCAAGTCAACTAAAGCAGGCTGGGACTTACGGAACAATCAACCCCATTTTATTCCCTGCAGTGCATAGCTAGGTAGAGACTTGACGCATCCGCAAGATGACAGTTCTAACCTATATACACATGGCTCTCAACTCAGGAGATTTCTTATAATACAACTGCTCTAGCAGAAAAAGATTGATGATTTTTTGACCTTCTCTTGAGCCTCATGTCCTTACCCAGCAGTAAGTCACAACCCATGGCCTTCTATGAGACAACTGCAGGACCACAGTGTCATACAGTAGCTGTGGAAATAGCCATCTTCTTAAGGACCGCAAGCTTCCTATGTCAGGAAAACTCTGCAGTCATAGCCACAACAAAAGCCATGCTGGTGCTGATGCTGCTGCAGCCAGTTGAAGACTCTGGAGGAATAGTCTTTTCTTTGCTAAATCCTTCAGAGCTTTCCCTCGCAGTACCCAACAGCTGTCTTTGAAGGAAGACAAAAATGAGCAAATGTGTGGGTAGATGCACGACATGCTCATTTTCTTACTTTCTAGGATCACCACAACTTTCTCTGTCTAGATGTAAATCAAGCTTCGTCTCTGTGGCTTTAAAAAGGCCCAATCCCTAGAGGATTCGGAAGCAGGAAAGGATACAGCCAGGTAGCTGTATCACACACCAGCATGCATGCACACATGCACACACATGCACACACATACACACACAATGAAGATATGACACGCTCAGGGCTATTCACTCTCTTTGCTTGGCTTCTCATGTCACAATTATATAGAATCTAAGCAAACCAGCTGACTTTCAAGTCACTCTCCTTACCAAACTGCATGCAGGCAGCTTTGAGGTCTTTCCTCCTCCACATCTTCTTCCTCCCTCTTGCTTTTGCATCATCCAAATGCTCACTAATTCTTCTTCAAAGCTCTACAGACATCCACCCAGGAGCTGTGGAACGGCTTGAGCCATACATACCTGTCAGGAATCTGAAGAAGGACAGAAACGCAGACAAAGAGAAAAAAATGCTGAGAGCAGGCAGGCACACACCAAGCACTGCAGGCCCAGGCTTTTGTGAGTAATCATTGTTCTCTGCCACCTTTCAGTGTCCTGTCCTTTCTCTGCCCTGCTCGGTGCACAGGCCCAGAAAGGAGAGCTGTCAGAGTAGACAGGGCTGGGCAGTAGGGAGGCAGCAGCAAAAACATCTCCCTGCTTACTGACGTCTTAATAATTGCCAAGTTTTCAAAGAAACTTCCAACCACAAGGAAACTTCCAGACAAAATTGACTTACAGTGGAAAGCATTTATCTGCAGTTCTTCTCCACGTGTACTTCATGACAGCATCGTGAGCCTCCTGCCTTGACTTGAAATCTTGTCAGCTTGTAAAGCAGAATGGAAGAGTTACAGCTAAGGGGGTGAAAAAGAAAAAACAATGCCAGTCAGCCTTCTAATTACCTCAGAACTTGCTAAGGGGTACCTGGTTCTAAGCTTGAACCCCAGAAATACCTGGTAGATTCCTTTATCTATCAAATTGTCTGAGCAAGGGGTCTCTCTGCAAGCGCAGCATCTGTCCATGCTGTTCAGAGCTGCTCAGTGACACAGCTGATGTCGTGGGGTCTGGGCTCTCTGATCGTGGTCCCTTCAGGATCTGGAAGAAAGGGGTCTCTAGTCACTTATTCTTGAGTGACAGGAGGGCCAGATCTCAGTGTCTCACAAGGAGACTGCTTCCTCTGCTCACTGGAAATAACTGAATGACTGGGGTGGACTAAAGAAAACAGAGCTATGCCTCCCCTTTTATGGGACCATTGTAACCATAGCCTTCCTCTACCAATGACTCCTTCAGAGTCTGTTCTTCCATACCATATATTAAATGTTTCTCAGAGCTCTGTTCACAGACACCATTATCCAGAAAATGACTCTGGCTCTCCTAGACATGAAGGACCTCTATTTTTCCTGAGTTGAATTCTGAGGCTCAGGCACTGACCCAGGAAGATCTCTGGCAAGAAAGTGATTTCCCCCCTTGCCTGTCTTCCTGCTCTAACTGGGTGACTAGCTTTAGGTGCCACACAAAACACAGAAACATCCCTGCCTGTGCTTCAGACTTGTAAAGTACAGAGGGTGGGGGTGGGGTGGTTCATGGCTGACTTTACTGCTTTTAAAAGATCTCCTTTTGCCAGAGGCTTACTCAGCACTCCCCATAGAGGCTGGTACCATTGTGACAGCCTCATTTCCCAGCCTGCTTGTTATTAAAGTGCACAGTTTCCTGGCAGTGACAGGGGACAGGACCATGGTATTTGTCATCAAAACCACATCTACATGCAGGACATAGTGAGTAAAGAGCTTGGTTCACAGACACGAGAAGTTAATTGGAATCCTTAGAACACACATAAAGCCAGGCATAATAATGTGTCGATATTCCAGGTGTTCCTATAGAGAGACAGGAGGCAGAGACAAGAGAGCTGGGAAGTTCACAGGCCAGATAGCCTGGTTGACACAGCACTAAACTATAGCAAAGAGACCCTGTCTCAAACAAGGTAGATGGTGAAGACTAAGACATGAAGTTGTTAACTGGCCTCCATTGTGGTAGGTGCAGACCTGCACTCTTACACCTGTGTACACATCTGTATGAATGCACTCAACCACCTCACACTCATCCCTATACTGAGGGCAGGTCAGTGGAACATGTCACTATGCTCTGCTGAGAGATCTAGCAGCTCTTGTACCCATATGTTGTTTCATCAGTGGAAACCTATGGGTTTCACCTTGAGCACAGAGCTCAGGCTGGAGGGTAATCCTGAAGCTTAGATGAATGCTGGTCTATGAGGAAATTGAAGAGCATATGCTAGTCACCAAAGCTAGAGCACAGGGAATGGACATGTAGCCCTAGCTACAGGATGGGTCTAGGTAAAAGAGTCCCAGGCGAGCTGAGTGGCAGGTACCTCAGAGCCTCTGCTTCCCTGTCTTCATTGTTGAATGAGGCAGTAACTAGACACACAATAGGAGAAGATGCCGATGTATAGTATAAAATAAAGAATGTTGTCCAGTCCTGGAATAGGCTTAAGGGGCTGTCACAGCCTGGATATCCCAATTCAGAGCATAAAGCATCAGGGTCAGAGAGACAGGGTAACAAATGAAGGGGAGGGGACTGGACCAGACAACTACAAAGTGGCAGTGGGGAAAACTAGCCCCTAGACCAGATACTTGGGAGTCTGGAGTAGTAGCTGGGGTGAGCAGTGAGCACTGAGAATCCTGCTCTGCTTTCATGGTAGGGAGCTGAGGTTAGATCCAACTGTGGGTATCTTTCCCCAACTCTAGACCTGGAAAAACTTCAATGACTTCATGGTGAGAATCCACCAAAGATCATTCTGCACTGGTATTCCAGTACAGTATTCCTGGAGAACAGCAGAGCTTCTTTTCCAGGAGCTAATTGCTGGAAGCTAATAACTTCCCAAGAGCATAACAAGGAAAGGTCAGAGCTCTAGGATGAGTGTGGTCACATCCATGCCTAGTGTGTGATTGGTTATGGTCACATCCATGCCTAGTGTGTGATTGGTTATGGTCACATCCATGCCTAGTGTGTGATTGGTTATGGTCACATCCATGCCTATGTGTGTGATTGGTTATGGTCACATCCATGCCTAGTGTGTGATTGGTTATGGTCACATCCATGTGTATTGTGTGATTGGTTATGGTCACATCCATGCCTAGTGTGTGATTGGTTATGGTCACATCCATGCCTAGTGTGTGATTGGTTATGGTCACATCCATGCCTAGTGTGTGATTGGTTATGGTCACATCCATGCCTGTGTGTGATTGGTTATGGTCACATCCATGCCTGTGTGTGATTGGCTCCTCAGTGAAGTGCTGCAAAGGTGGGAAATGGTGCAGGGTGGGGATGTTTAAGTGAGAAGGGTAGAGCCGTGATGAGTGGATTAGTGCCTTACTTGTGGGAATGGTTGCAATTTTCTTTGCTCTACAGATGCCTCCTTCCCTGTGCTTTCCTAACTGAGGCCTTCATCAGAAGGGTAGTGGGTACCAGCATCATGTTCTTAAATGTCCCAAACCATGAGGTGCAATTAATCTCTTACTCGTAAACTCCTCAGCCTAAATTATTCAGTTACAGTAACAACATAGGAGAAAGAGAAAGTACAAGACAGAAATATAGAATGTATGTATGTATGTATGTACACACACACAAACACAAACACACACACACACACACACACACACACACACACACACACACACATACTAGATCCAAAGGTGCAAAAACAAGGCTGGGGTGATAGTAAACATGTGCCTGACAGGTATAAGGACCTGAATTTGGATCCCGGAGATATATTTTTAAAACTCAGCATGGTGGTTCATGGTATCATCCCAACCATGCTAAGTTAGAAAGTGGAAATGTGAAGATCTTCGGACATTCTTAATCCAGATATCCTGGCTTGCCTAGCAAAGTCCCAGATCCTGTCTCAAGCAAAAAGGAGGAAGATAGCCATACTAGTAATTTTCGCAGTGATAAAAAGACCATGAAGAAGGCAACTCAGAGAAGACAGAGTTTATCTGGATCAACACTTACAGAAGGCTAAGAGTCCATCCTGGCGGGGAAGTCTGACAGCAGCAAGCAGAAGGCACAGCAGCTAAACAATAAGCTGGAGACTCGCGCTGTGAGCTGCATGCATGAGGCAGAGACAGTAAACTAGGAGTAGCTTGAGTCAAGCCCATCCCACTACTAGTACCCAGTTACTTGCATTTCAGTTAATTCTAGATGTGGGTAAATAGTTAAGACGTAGTTAAGACAACCATGCAGTGTCTACTTAACAGCAAGAGAAAAGTAAGTTGGCCTCCACTGGCCCCCACTTGTGCACCATGCACATGCATACCTGTACCCACATGTTCACCTGTCTCTACAGGAACTCACAAACAAGAAGAGTAGAACCAAGAAGGAAGGAGGCTCTGAATATAAAGTAGGAAAGAACATTCAGGTATAAAGCACGAGTTACATTTGGCTGAGCCATTCACAATCTTTTGCTCATGGACTCTGACTTCACAGTCACAGGCTTCCTGGACAGCTGGGTGGCTCCTTATTGGATGCAAAGGTGTCCTTAGTGTGTGTATCAGCATCTACAGGCAGACCAACTGCTCCTGGCATTGGCATTGCCATATCCACAGACTTGCTCCTACCATTTTCTCCAGACCCGTAGTTCTTCTGGAAAACAAAATTACAACCCCAAAACCTTTTTCCTCAAGAACTAAATTCTTATCAGGTATTCTTGAGCCTGATATGGTGGAAAAGCCAAATACTCCCTGACATACAGAGTGAAGATATTATGGACTTGGTTTTGGTCAGACTTTACTCAAACTCCCTCAGACAACCACTACTCTTGACTGGTACCTCTTGTGCTGCCGCAAGCCTTCTAGACTCTTCTGAGCATGAGGCTCATTCTCTATGGAACACTGGCAGGCAGCAGTTACATTATGTATCTGCTCGGCGTTCAGGCAAGAAACCATTATGTTCACGGATCATTATTGACACCCTGACATCTGTCACCTCCTTTCATAGCAGTTAAATCTTGCTTTATCTGTAAATGTCACCATGTCATTTATTCATGAAAGGGGTCACATTCCTGAAATAGCATGCTTCAGTTTAAAAGGGGAGCCTAGCTTTATTCGCAGCAGGTAATCCTCAAACAAACTTTACTGCTGATAAATGCGTTTTTATTGGAGTTTCTTGGCCTTAAATGACATCCTCAAATGTAGAATGCAGCTCTGTGTTTGTGGAAATAAAATCTGAATGTTGAACAAGAGGAAAAACTGTTGAGACTAGAAAATACAGAGCTTTTCTGTGGCCATAGTATGTACTGAGTTGGGTGGAAGCAAATTTGAACATTTTGAGAGTAAGCCATGATTTTAATAAAATTGTTCACTTCTGATAATACAGCCTTTTTCAATCATTTATGTCATCAAAACTTCAATGGGATAAGAGGATCCCTTGGTTTGCTCAGATCCCAAGAACACAGGGTGAGAGTTAATTCACTCCACAGAGCTTATGTGTGGGATGGGTTCTTCCCGCTGCAACCTGCAACGATTGCCTGAAGCTTACTTTCAAGTGGGGTATCTACATAATTCATAGTCCAATACAGATGCTTTTCTGAGAGAGGGGAAAGAGGCATTAACAGTAATTAACAGGTATTAATTGATCTACATTCACCTGAAAACCACAAAAAACAGGACATATTGCCACCGAAATTTTTTTTTCCATTTTTTATTAGGTATTTAGCTCATTTACATTTCCAATGCTATACCAAAAGTCCCCCTTACCCACCCACCCCCACTCCCCTACCCACCCACTCCCCCCCTTTGGCCCTGGCGTTCCCCTGTACCGGGGCACACAAAGTCTGCGTGTCCAATGGGCCTCTCTTTCCAGTGATGGCCGACTAGGCCATCTTTTGATACATATGCAGCTAGAGTCAAGAGCTCAGGGGTACTGGTTAGTTCATAATGTTGTTCCACCTATAGGGTTGAAGATCCCTTTAGCTCCTTGGGTACTTTCTCTAGCTCCTCCATTGGGAGCCCTGTGATCCATCCATTAGCTGACTGTGAGCATCCACTTCTGTGTTTGCTAGGCCCCGGCATAGTCTCACAAGAGACAGCTACATCTGGGTCCTTTCGATAAAATCTTGCTAGTATATGCAATGGTGTCAGCGTTTGGATGCTGATTATGGGGTGGATCCCTGGATATGGCAGTCTCTACATGGTCCATCCTTTCATCTCAGCTCCAAACTTTGTTTCTGTAACTCCTTCCATGGGTGTTTTGTTCCCACTTCTAAGGAGGGGCATAGTGTCCACACTTCAGTCTTCATTTTTCTTGAGTTTCATGTGTTTAGGAAATTGTATCTTATATCGTGGGTATCCTAGGTTTTGGGCTAATATCCACTTATCAGTGAGTACATATTGTGTGAGTTCCTTTGTGATTGTGTTACCTCACTCAGGATGATGCTCTCCAGGTCCATCCATTTGGCTAGGAATTTCATAAATTCATTCTTTTTAATAGCTGAGTAGTACTCCATTGTGTAGATGTACCACATTTTCTGTATCCATTCCTCTGTTGAGGGGCATCTGGGTTCTTTCCAGTTTCTGGCTATTATAAATAAGGCTGCTATGAACATAGTGGAGCATGTGTCCTTCTTACCAGTTGGGGCTTCTTCTGGATATATGCCCAGGAGAGGTATTGCTGGATCCTCCGGTAGTACTATGTCCAATTTTCTGAGGAACCGCCAGACTGATTTCCAGAGTGGCCACCGAAATTTTTAAGGCTCTGTCAGCTACATCATTGAAAAGCTCTCCCTTTACCAGAAGCTAATTAAGAATTACCTGGCAAGACCAACTTTCAGGATAGCATTTGAAATGTAAATAAAGAAAATATGTAATAAAAAATTAAAAATAAATAATACCTGGCAAAGGCTTTTTCTCTGTGTTCAGTGGGGCCCACTTCAGCTATCTGACTGGAATTCTTTTTTTTTTTTTCCCTGAACCTAGTAGTTCTAAAAGTGAGACCATGAACTGAAATGGCCTGAAGAAGGTTGTTAAAAATGTAAGTACTCCCTGCCTACTTTGAATCTCAGAGTCAGAATCAGGCACCTGCACATTTTTTTTTACACACATGCTGAAAATTTAGAGCCAATAGCTCTGATCCAGATCTTTTGTTCTCTCGAGCTACCTGTGTGTTCTGGCCACACTGTGGTAAGAGGATGTGGGTGGAGAAATTATTCTGATCCCTCTGCCTAGAAATGTACCTTTCAGAGGGAGGTGTGAGCAGAAAATAGATTCTTCGCTCTGCACAAATACAGAGGGCCTGATTCTTCCAGCCTAAAGCCATTCAATGTTCTCTTACCACTCCCCTAACCTGAGCAGTGTGTTTAACCATTTCACACCTACAAGTGGAGTACACAAGCAGGGATGTACTATAAATGGAGTAGGTGGGAGAAAATGGTAAGATGGCATAGAGGTCCTTGCAAAAGGTGATTGAATGCAATTAAAGCTGCTCATTCTTAGGAGAGGCAAGAGCTGGCAGGAAGATTTCCCCAGGTGCTAATGAGATCCATTGTGAGTGTGATAGAGGTGGCAGCTTCAAATGTCACAGACCACTGCAAAACCTGAGCTCTCATTTGTAAGCACAGGGCAGGGCCAAGGTCCTATGGCTAGCACCAACTCAGACAATGCCCTCATTAGCTTAAAGGGGTTATTACTGCCCTCCCTGGCAACAGCGGAATGGCCTCACAGGATGGATGGATCGAATAGATGGCCATTTAGGAAGGACTGGACTGCCAACCAGCAAAATACGGGTGGCGCATTTAATATGGGGGAAGGGAGTAACTTTGACCTTAACGTTTTCTCTCTTTTTAAATACTCTTTCTTTCCTTCTTTCTTTTTTCTTTTTTCTTTTTCTTTTTTACTTCTTCCCACTCCCTCTGGACCCCTTCTTCTTCTTCTGAACAATCTCCACTCATTTGTGTGTGTGGATTTTTGTGTTTGGTAGTGGCAGAGGTGGCTGTGATGGCAGTAGTCATGGTGTATCCATGCAGTGTTTTGCTTGCTTGGTTGTTTTGTTTGGTTGTGACCCACTGAGTTTAGTTAGGATTGCTTACATAAATGTGAAGCCATTTACTGGCTTGTGAACAACCTACATGTTGCTACAACATGGAAGAAAATAGACTATCATTTCCACGGTTCATTAATTTGTATAGACCTTCAGAGAGGAGTAGGACTCCTAGAACCTCCCATACCCAGGCTCCATTTTGAATAAGTCTTTATTCAGGTAACTAAAACTGCTATGAACTCATCGGTATATTGGGCCTGTCATATCCAGCACTCCTACCCATCCCCCAATTCTCAAATGTTATCTGAGTCTTTGGTGAGGTGTGTCTACATAGTAGACCTGCCAAAGAAGGGTTAAGCATGGCTACAGATGTTAATTATAGGGCACTGTAGCCTTTTTTCAGCAGGCCATTTGTAGAAATCAGAATTTCTCCTCAACTACTAAAGCAGAAAGCACTTTCTGAAAGGCTCATCCTGTGTGTTCTCGTTCTCTCTCTCTCTCTCTCTCTCTCTCTCTCTCTCTCTCTCCCTTCCCCACAGTCACTACAACCTATAGAGAGCTGAACCTCAAGCCAATAAATAGATAAGCCCCAGTCCCAAAGGCACCTCCACATCTGTTTTCTTTAGCCTCTGGAGAGAGAACCTGAATGAAACACTTAATTGGGCAATATCTGCTGAAGTGCCTTGGGGCCCACACAGTACCGAAGCATCTCCTATTAACTCTCGGTTGATCCTAGGCTAGGAGCCACTCACTGCTGACCAACATCCACAGTTCAAGGATGAAGTCATCCTAGTCCTGCAATGCTGACTATGACCTTGACAACACAAGTTCAGGACCTCTCCATTTGTTTCTCTGTACTCCATCAGCCATGGACTCTTCTATGACCTCATAGCTCCTTTTCCATTGAAATTATAAGATTCATTTTGAACTAGTCTGCCCAGAGACTGTCATTCTGATGAATATTAGACTTTAAGGAAAGGAGAAAAGGTTTAGGTCAGTTTCACAGTGAAAACCAGGTTATCACAACTCTCTGAAAGTATGCTCAATGATATCCATTCTCAGCTACTTCCACCAATCATGGAAGCCCTTGTCTGTAATAGGTCTTGATCTGAGAGAGGGTCCACTGCAGCTATGAAAACAGTGGGGATCTCCTCCAATGTGCAAAGCTTATCAGGCAAACCTTGAGCAGCCATTATTTTCTGCTCCTGGAGTATACATTAGCTATATGATGTGTGTGTGTTTGTGTGTGTGTGTGTGTGTGTGTGTGTGTGTGTGTGCGTGTGCGTGTACATGTGTGTTATATGTACATATATGTAAGTAATACATATATAAAATGTATGTATATATGTATTATATACATATTTAGTATACACTAAATACTATATAATACATAATAATATATACATATATTTTATATATACATACATATATAATAATCTGGATGGATGCAATTATCTTACTAAGCCTGTTTCTTAATAAATGAAGAGCATATTGACCTATCTAACTCACCATATAAAAAGTAGTACCAATATGCGTGTCAAGTGCGACTCACACTGGGACCAGCAGGTAGGTGTGCACGTTAATAACCTTCCTTCAGCTGTGGTCTTCTGTTTTCCTTTGTGAGGAGGATTTTCCTAACTGCAAACTGGTACATCCCCTGACTTGCTCCGAGCCCACAAGAGAGTAGATTAACCTCTGACTGCCTCAGGTTCCCCATCTGTGGACAGTAATTGCTGTCCCTTCAGCTACCCAGCTCTAGTTATCATTGCAAGCAAAGCACGTGGCACGTTTCAGGATGTCTGGGAACTGGCCGGAAGACAGTTTCTTGAGCAGTGCAGGGTGGGGGTACTATTATGACCACAGGATTGAAAAGACAGCTCTATTTTCTACTCTGTCTTTCTATTAAATTGAACTCCAGCCCTGGAAATTAATATCCCCACTGCGTTTTCATGAGGTGGCTCTATTTTTACAAGCACCAGAGACTCGAGCCATAACCTGTTATGCTGTGGCCTTTCACTGGGCTTGTGCATCAGGGAATCATAATTCAGGGCCAGCCTCAACTATGGAAACCTCCATAGGCCTTTTATGACATGAGCGCTATTGAATATTCTATAAAGTCTCCTTGGAAAACTGGCCCACATTTCTTTATAATCTCCCCAGACTGTTTCTGAAGTCTCTCTATAGATTTTTTTTTTTTACTCTGAAAATCCATAGTTTCTTAATAAGGATTTGGGGATCTTGGAGAGGCTAAGGCTGGACTGGGTCTCCAGGGAGGCTGAGGTGGGGCAGCCAAAGCTATTCTGTTGCTGTTAAGCCCATGGATGAAGAGTCTGAGCCCAGGAGCCTGTCAGCAGGATGCAGTCACTTCCAGACAGTGGAGATGAAAGGAAGAATTTAGGAGCTGAGTGGCACCCGCCCCTTCTCGCTACTGGATTCCAAGTCTCCTAACCTTGAGAGAGAGAGAGAAAAAAAAAAAAGACCCGTGTACAAGACACGGAACATGCTGCCTTTTCAAACACCTTTAATTCTAACATCCTTTCTTTCTCTTGCTTAGGACCCTCCCCACTTACTGAATTTCTATATCAACCCCATGCTTGCATGGAGTACAGCCTCACGGGGGTACAGAGTCTGTCCATCTGAATAGCATTATGGCCTGGATAGCTTTCATCGTGAGCAACCTTGTTGAAAAATGGCAGAGAGCTCAGCAGATAAAAAATCCCCTTTCTCCCTAGCATGGAGAAAAGGTGCTTCAAGGTCTGCTTTATTTCCCTTGTTCATATTCCCAATAAGTCCAGTATGCCAAGTGGCCATGCCTGCTGAGGTCTATTCCTGTTTCTGTACATACAAGTTCAACATAAACCTCTGGCCTTCAGAGCGGCAGAAACCATTACCCCACTCTGTGTCTTTCCTTGCCTAGCTTCCTTCTTCCTGCCTCCAGCTCTGTGAGCTTGGGCTTCGTCCTGGAATCCTAGCTACCAGAACTGTCCAAAGGATCAAGGTTCTCATACCTGTGGCTTTGCTGAAAGCAATGATTAGTTATAGGGCCATGAGAGGCACAGATGACTCAGGAATAGAACTCCAGTGAGCTTTACTTCTGTGTAGAACCATCCACCTTAACTGCAGGGCTTGATATAGGGGCAGGGATTCGGTGTGAAGCAGCAATCTACCACATCCAATTGAGTATATTACAACCAGAAATGCACCTGCAATTCCTTCTCCATCCCTTTCCCCCAAAACCAGTTTTCATTTCCTTTTCCATAGAGTGATCCGAGAGTTTTTGCCAGCACTGTCTCCTGGAGTAGGTTCATTTTGAAGAAATCCTATAAAGGGTCAAGCACCGTACACCTATTCTTCAAACCTTTACAATTTCAAAACTTTTCCACAGGCTGTACTTCAGATGATTCTCATAACAAGTCTCCAAAACAAGGAGTTGAACAGGATTTCACTGTAGTGGATGTTTTGGCCAAGCTCACACACAACGTCTATCCCTTGACTGTGGCACTTTCTCAGCTAAATCAAGCAGGGTTTCTAGCCAGGGAGTCAATGGCACAAGAGTTAGGAACCAATCAATCAGTAAAGAGGATTTTCTTAACTAACTGATATATACTTCCTGTACAAAGACCTTAGGTAATATCCATAGTCCAATATTATCAATGTGTCATTTTTCTGGGAATGAAGAGCCTGTGGGCATGCCCGAGATGAAAAAGATGAGACAAGACCATTTTGTAACAGTCACAATGGGCACCCTCATCATCTACCTTCTGTGATTCCATCCCCATGGGCTGCTAACTGTATCCAAGAGAACCACCAAGGCAGGAAAGGGAAAGGATCAAAGAACCATATGTCATGACTCTAGGAGAAGAACTACAGTGATGGGGTGGGGTGGAGTATCACAGATGCTTCCTGGAGGGATTGCTGCAAGAAGCTAAGGAGATCTGAGAGATAGGAAGGAGATCTGAGTAGGTGTGATGCTCGATTGCCCTTGTCCACATTACTGTGTCAGACAATCACACAAGGCCATGAGTAAAAAGCACCCTTATATTATAAAGTGCCTAGCATTGCAGCTGTTCTAGTCCTAGGGCTATCTGGAAATACAGCAGGCATTCTGAGTCCTCCCTCAGAGCATTCCCCCTTATCATCAGGGGAGGAGGCTGGAGTTAGTCAGAGGCAAGGCCAGCAGTTTGAACTTAAAGAGGCAGACACATACTTCATGTAAATCTGAGATTTTCTTTCCCACCCAACCACAGGCTAAAATGAGAACCTGGGAAGCAGACTCACAAATATCCTCCCAAGCTCCGTCTTTCCCATCCCTTCCCACCATGCATGTCTGACCTCAAAGGGCTACCAGGATCCCAAGCAGGGTCCTTTTCTTCCTACAGTTATCGTGGGCAAGGAGACATTGACAGAGCAAGGTGCAAATTAGAACTGTACTCCCCTGAAGTCCCATGGATGTCTTTTGAAGAATGGGTCCAAGGTGCAGAGGGAGGCATCAACATCCCTCTCGCCTGCTCTCTGTTCTCCTTTCAATGGTCAATTGCACCATTTAACCCACCCTCTGTGTTAAAGAGACACCAATGGTGTCTGTGTGACTTTTCCTGTTGATTTCCCAGTAAGTGACTACTCTTCTTAGATTTTGTTCAATGCATCCTTATCCCTTACTAGAGGCCTTTAAAGAAATCATAGTCTGACAAGAAGGGATCCTCTAGTAGGCCTCTGTAAGGCCAGTAACAGTCACTTGGAAAGGAGTAACTAACTCTGGGAGACTTGGTCTAAGAATTCCTAAAAGAGTTAGCAAAGGACAGACAGGAGTTCTCTGCGGCTGAGAGAAGAGTGTCTCCAGGAAGAGTTCATGTGGATGCACATTTGTAGGATGTAGAGATCAAACACCAGGATGAGAGTGGCTAGAAGAACGTCGGGCAGAGGCCGAAGGCTAAGCTGCAATGCTGAGGAGCAAAGTTCATAGCATTTTCCAGGGCCTGTGACATTTTCAACTCTGCCCTTCTAGAGGATATTGTCTAACCTAAAAGAAGTTATGTGCTGTGCCCCCTTCATTCTCATATTCTCTCTCTCTCTCTCTCTCTCTCTCTCTCTCTCTCTCTCTCTCTCTCTCTCTCTCCTCTCTCTCATCACTTAAACATCTTAAAGAATTAAGTGCCTTAGGAGGCTTTGGGTTAAAAAAATTAAGATTCATCACTAAAAAGAAGCCCTCCCTCTGCTGTAGGAAGCAATCTCTACATAGACGAGTCTTGGCAGGAGGGTGGAGAGCAAGCGTGGGCTGATGCACACATACACACATGACTCATGTGCCCCATTAGCTTCCAAGGCCATTTTTTATGCCCAATTAAGAAAAGTAGTGGCTGTGTGTCTTAAACTCCTGTCTGACTCTGGAATGGAGACAGAGAAAGACAGACTGACTGACTGGCTGAACAGACAGACAGACCAACTACAAAGATACAAAAAAGAAAGAGGGTCAGAAGACATGGAAAGTGAGAGTAAAAACTAGACAGAAGGCCAGTGGTGGGGCATCCAAGAGACAGACAAGAAGCTGGACAGAGCAATGAGCAGGGTTACTTTTCCCTTTTAATTAATTGTTATACTTTGTTTAGCATACAAAATAATGAGTGTGACATTTCTTACACACACACATATTAATATACTGTTCTAACACATTTTTCTAATTCATTCCCCAAATACTTTCCCTTCTCCCTCCTCGTCATGTAAAGTTCCTTCTCTGACTTAAAATCTCTTCTCTCTCTTCTCTCCTCCTCCTCCTCCTCCTCTTCCTCCTCCTTCTCCTCCTCCTCTTCCTCCTCTCTCTCTCTCTCTCTCTCTCTCTCTCTCTCTCTCTCTCTCTCTCTAACACACACACAGGGAGGGTTCAGTTTAAACTCTACATATATGAGAAAGCATGCAATATTTGCTCCTTGGCATAATTCTCTCCCTCCCTGACTTAAGTATACCAGAATATATGTCATATGCATATAATAGCATGTTCCGATAAGATAAGAATGTTTGAAGGTTTTAACTGGTGAATGAATGAACCCTGGAATGAGGAAAACATTAGGAAAAAGAAGGTCATTGCCAACCAAAGTTCTGACCACCAAAGAAAAAAAATGAAAAATGAACAAGAGGGAGATGCTACTGGTGCTACCCTAGGCAGCCTAGCACCCTTATCCAGCACGCCCCACCCCAGGGCCAAAGGTGTCAGGTTCTGAAGCCAATGACTTTCTAAGCATGCTCGTCTCAGACTGCTAAACATGCTCAGGAAACCATCGGAGGGTCCTGTCGTCGTATTGGCAGGTGAGGGAGAAAAAGGACCTGCTTCCATGGAAGGCTCTCATTACCTCGAAAGCCTGCAAGCTTGCATTTTTCTACCGTCTGTCAGAAATCCCTGTCTGGCTTACCAACGTGACAAGTTTGAACATTTTCAGCACAAGCTCTTCCTAATGTTTCTTCCTCAAAGGCCTGAGCTCTCTGCAGCCCTAATGTCTGTGGCTGTGCCCCACCCTCAACCTGCATCTGCAGGCACTGACTCCCAGCCACACTCCATAATGTGAGTATCTTGCGGACAGCCTCTCACTGAATGATCCTTGCATGCACCAGTAGCCACAACCCAGGGATCCTGAATGGACTGCCCTTGTTCTTCCCTGAAGGGCCTTTGAGAGACATACGGATCAAAAGTGAGAAAAATGAGCAGTGGCATGCAGGCAGGAAAGGACAGAAGACTCATATTCACTAACAAACACATTGCTCCCCCAAACTGTAGATGTCTATCATATTTTTACATAGGTTTCAAATAGCCTGCTAAAAGCAACTCAGTAGAAGAAGGGGTTTATGTGGCTTATATTTTGTACTTATGGTCCATCATTTCAATAAAGTCAGGGCAAGAACTCAAGTAGCTAGTCATGCCACATCCTCAGTCAAGAGCAGCAAGATACAAATGTACCCTTGCTGCCTACTTATTGCTGCCTCCAGCTTTCTCCTGACCTGTATAGCTCAGGGCCCCCTGTCTAGGGAATGGTGTCTCCCTCTGTGGGCTGGGCCTTCTTATTTAATGTAGTAAACAAGACAATTGTCCCACAGATGTGCCCATAGGTCAATTGGCTTTTATCAGGCAATTCTAGGTGGTGGCAATTTGACATTTAAATAGCACAATGTGTTTAGATCAATTCTCTTTATATATTTTTAATATGGAGCACAAACTTAAACCAAGAAGCATATAAGGGACCATTTGAAACTAAAAATAGCATCACAAGTCCATACCCCATAGAATATAGAAAGAATACTACCATATTATTGAGTGGCTTTTCCTAGGGATACATGAACCTGTTAGGGTACTATCAACAGATCAAAGAAACAAATGCCCAGTCTAGCCTAGTGAATAGTGAGTTTATTGGAATTACTTAGAGAGGTATGGGCAAGGGGTCACTTTCAGGACCATGGGTAACTCAAGAGCAGTTGCATTACTGAAAGTCCATGCTAGCCTCAAGCACAGCTCATGACAGCTGCCTTCCTGGAACTTCTTGCAGTGCCTGCAAGTAGCTGGGCCTACTGAAGAGTCTCCTTCCTCCAGACTGCCCCTGCTGAAATAGCCTTAGGGAGGGACCTTATGACCTTTGAAACATTAAAGAACTTCTTGGTCCTTGTTAGTTTTTCTGATTGTCTATACCTTGTATGTCTTACTTATTCCCAGAGTCAAAGGAGCCTCAGTGTTCCGATTTGGAAGGAAAGTCTTTACAACACCCCTCCATGCCATTATTCATGGACTCACCATTGTGTTTAGAAGTAAATGCACACTGAAAGTGTTTTCCCTGGTCCCACAGCAAATTAGCAGTTGTAAATCCCCAAACAAAAAGTATCATATAAAGGAATAAGAGAGAAGCTAGCAGGGATAGCACAATGGTGTGAACAACAATACCTCACAGGCTCTGGTATTAGAATACTTGGTCCCCAGTGAGAGGAGCCACTGGAGAGGTTGCCAGGTATGGCCTTGCTGGAGGAAGTGTGTCACTGGGGATGGATTTTGGGAGAGGCATAAAGTTCACCCTATTTCCATCTTACTACACTCCCTGCTTGGTGCTTGCAGTTGAGGGCATGAATTCTCACCTTGCTGCCCGAGCTGTTCTGCCAACCTGCCACCATGCCTCCCTATTATAACGGATTCCTACCGCTCTGAAGCTAAAGAAAATTTGTCCTTGGGCATGGTATTATACCATAGCAATGGAAAACTAATAATGATAAAGTTTAGAATGGAAGCTGAATGGTGAGGTTTCATACTAGAAGGCCCCATCTTGAGAGGATATACACTACTGAAGACCCAGAACATCTAGAGCTGAGGAGGGACCAAGTGTAGGTTCTGGGTTGCAGGTAGGAAAATCAAAGCTTAAAGAGGCCTTAAAGCCAAGAATAGAGGCAAGTGAGGCAGCCACCAGCTTCATTGCTATGCGAGCAGCACACTTGCTAAAATGGTGTGCTGACTGCTCTTTAAGAAAGAGAGTTGGGAATAGTACGTATCTCGCCAAGAGTCCTAGAGAGTACGTGTGCACAGGAACAACTGTGCTCTATGTTTGGAATACACTTCCATGGAGTTGCCCCTTCCCCAAATATATCAGAGAGGCAGGGTATCCTGGCACCTATGGGAGAAGAGAAGAGAAAAACATCTGTGCAGAAGGCATGCAGGCACCCCCAGCACTGCAAGCTCCCTGCCTGCAGCCTCAGCTTCACCTGCCTAAGATCTGGCGTTCCATCTCTAGAGACCTAAAAGAACTAAAACTCACGTATGGCCAGAGGCAGGGAAATCACCCAGCAAGCTCTGGGCATGCTACTGGATTTGGGCAGCTCCTCTACTGAATTTTAATGAAGTAATTAAAAGCTAGATAATAGCAATGGGGCTCTGCTGAGCAACACTCGTGGACCTAACTTCTTTGACATGTTCCTGCATCAGGAAGCAACTCTGTCACTAGATGGCTTCATTAATATTCCAGCCAGATCCTGGCTCTTAAAGTGATCTATGCCAAAGTTTGTTAGTCTTTTAAATTACCTGCTGAGGCCCCCTGGAACAGAGAATGAGAAAGAGAGACAGACCATGCAAAAGACAATGTCACAGAGGATGCAAATAAGACAGTCCCAGTGTGCCTGTATGTGTAGCCCAGGCTTTCTCAAAATGTAGCCCAGGTTGATTTTTTAAAAAAGGGGATTGTTATAGGATCGCTGATCTGGAGTCATGGACTTGGGTAGAAACACCCACTGTGCGGCAACCCACAAGAGCAAGACCCCATGTTCTCAAGGACATCTCTCTTTTAGCGTAGCCTTCAGTGAACAGTCTGTGAATAGGCAGCGTGGTAGTTCATTCCTTGACTCAGAAGAGCCACAAAACTCTGACGTTTGGGTTCCATCTGGCCCAGTGACTTTGCTCAGAGCCATAATCTTGGTTGCCAGAGGTTCACTTTGTCTTGGGGAGCCAAGAAGTGCTGGCTCTTCTTGTTTTGTACCTACTATGCTCAGTCTTGTCCCCATTGCCTTCCTGTCCTCCAGGGCCCTCTTGAAGTCTAACCTCCTCCAAGGATTTACATCTAATCTCAGATGCACAGAGTTAAAAGCATCACCCATCTTTTCTTCTCTTCCAGTATGCTCATCTTGAAGAGTCATTGATAGAAGAGAGCTAGCTTCTTCTTGGATGCTTTTAAGGAAAGACAGCTCATTGCTTCACAAGTCCAGTGCTAGGCATTTTCTAGGATAAAAACATTCTTCTACTGAGGATGAATTCTATTCCTGACCACTCAAATTCATTGAACATTATTGCTTGGTATGACTATGAGGAATAGTATAAGGGATCATTTTAACAACTGTCCAGTTGTGAATTTTGGTTATGATAGTTGTTATATTAGGTTGGCATGACCACATACTTACTCCTACAGACATACAAACATACGTATACATAAATAAGCTTACAAATATACACATATATTTATGTACATACACACATAAACATAGACATATACAGGCATATATACATAAAAACACACAGATAAATTCACACATAAGTATGCACATATCTACACACATACATATATAGCACACACATATATATGTATGCAGATATGTATGTATCTATGCATACATACATATAAACAGAGAGAGAGAGAGAGAGAGAGAGAGAGAGAGAGAGAGAGAGAGAGAACATACATACACTGGTAAAATCTGAATAATCCCAGTGGATGAACAAATGTCATTTTCCTTCTTTGGACACTGGACACTGAACATTACCTATTCTGGATCAGGCAAAGAAGTCATGAGGCATCTGTATCTTTCTATCCAGGAAAAAACAAAACAAAACAAAACAAAACAAAACAAAACAAAACAAAACAATGGTTATTTTAAAATACGACTTTAAAAGCATAGTATTCATCTCTTGAAAGAATAGTATGTGCCATGAGCCATTTCAAAACTTTTTAATGTATTAACTAGATTAAATCTGACAATCATCATGGAGAATACACAGTATATTTCTCATTCTACAGGTAGTAAAATCAAAGCACAGGCAGACTCTGTTACCTGTCCCAGATTACATAGCTTTCAGGTAATGGGACTGAGATTAGCATCCAAGCTATCTGGTATGAGAGCAGATAGTAGTGCCCTGCTTGGGTACCACTTTCCCTTAGGATGCTACATCTGGTTGTAGGAAGAGAACGAAAGTCCATTAACCTTAACATGCTATAGTAGACACTGTTCTCTTAGCACTATCTATGTATGATTCTGCTTCTTGGTGCTCTCCCACTCTCTCTCACCTTTGAGCTTCAAGTCAACCCTCTGAGTAATTTACTACTTAAGAGTTCCCAAGCAAGCATACTGGGAGTCTGGTCCCTAGACCTCAAATCAGAGGCTACTCGCCCCTGTTGTCCCAAGTCCTCTGTGGCGTCCCTAGATTCATTAGGAACTGACCCTGCTGTTAGATGGTGAACCTTTGTTAATTCCAATGAGCTTTGTCCTGAGGCTGAGATGTGCACCCATTTCAGCTACCTGAAAGAAGACGAGTTCAGTCCCTTTAGCCATCAGCAGAGGTTACACACAGGAGCAGCAGGAAGCAATGTCCAGATCCCAGCTCCTGGAGAAACCCAGGGGATCCGCTTACTTCTGATAGTGCAGGTCAGCACGAGCAGGCTCTTGTACAAACACACATGCCCTGAGGCCCCCTGTGATGTTAAACAGAAGCAGCTCAAACTGTTCATTGCCTGCCTCTATCTCATCCCAAACAGAGAGTAACAAGTAATACATGCAGATGAGAAGGGCTCACCCTAATTTAGGAGGATGTGAGAAGCCTACAAGGAAGCTCAAACTTTCTATCAGGCACAGTGCCAGCTCCACGGTGTTGATAGTCTATCATCAGACTTCTCTCGTGCTTTGTTCTTTCTTAAGAAATTTTTTTTTCTCAATTTCCAGATTTTACTTTAAAAGAATACAAATGTCATGGGAAAGGGTTGTTTCTTGTGTCTTTATGAAATCAGATAAATGGATCAGCTGAGAGCTGGGGGGTGGCTGGATTAAACATCACACTGGTCCTCATATTCTCTGGGTGGTGAAAAAATGAATCACATGTAAAAGGCAAGGAAGAGGGCATTTAATGACACAGTCAGACGTGATTCCGGAAAGAATAGAATCTGTGTGCCTCCCTGGCCCCACTGCATTCCTGTGGTATCAATGTGATAGTATTTGGAGACGGGACATTTGGGGAGATAATGGGATGAGTGTCGAATCTTCCTGATGGTACTAGCGCCTATAGCAAGAAACAGAAGATAGTTTGCCTCTCTGGGCTGTCCATGTAAAGACATAAGATTAAGGCCATCTGCAAACCAGGAAAAGTCTACACAAGAACTGGTCATACTGATGCCCTGATTTTAAACATTCTTGTCTCAGAGTCCCGAGAAATGACTTTATGTTATTTTAGCCACCTGAGCTATGATATTCGATTACAGCAGCCTAGACAGGGTCAGTGAATGACGTACTCCTAGGAAAACTCTGACGTGCCACATAGCTAAGTGTCAGGATAGCTATACAATCTCTCGTTAAGTTGGCCTTGCCCTGGGGTGCTCCTGCCCTCCCTTCCCATTCCCTCTGCTCTGAGTCTTCTGTGCTCCTAAAGAAACTCCAATATTTGAAAATAAGAGGGAAACTGTCTTTTGTCCCTTCTTATGAGGAAACTAACCCTATCAGGAGGCCTCCACTCCCAACATACCATTATTTTCCATTTTCAGTTTACCTATAGTTTATTTCAGTTCAATAATATATAACATGCACTTACAAACCGGTATTAGTGGGAAAGGAATAAATCAGGGGCAACCAATGTTCTCTGTAGGCTTTTCTAGAGAAATAGATCATTTCAATTACATTAGCCTGTCATCAGCCATTGAATTCTCCTGCTAATTCCTTCTACCCAAGGGTCTACTTGGATGTACGAGTTAGCTGCTTCTTCAGAAGAATCCTGTGTAACAGCTTTTCCCCAGGCCTCATTGACTGAAACGCTTGTTTTTCTCCCTCACAGGCCTGTAACTAGGTCTGAATTCAGCAGTTCTCACTCAAACTAATCAGAGCTTGAGTCTAGACTAAGAACTGAGTTTAGGGTCCAGCTTCTTGAATTTCTTCCATTTTCCATGTTGGTCACATTCCTTGGATAACTCCAGTACCATGGAGAATCAGAAAGCAAGAGGCTAGACCAAATGCCAACACATTCAAAGCTTGTTATCAAGTCACATATCCCAATACCGCATTGATTAAAGTCACAAACAACACCAACAAGTCACATACTAAAGTAACATCGGGTATAGCAGCTATGGCCAGCATCAGTGGGGCATATACGCTATGAACAATGGAATACGATATCCAATAGTATATGCAGTATGTCAATACGGTAGATGATATCCATCTCCAGCATCAATAGGGCATATTCCCCTTTGATGAAGGATATGGTAGCTATGCCCAAAACCATTAGGTCATATGCTATATTAATATGGTGGATGATAGCTATACCCAGAATCAGTGAGGGCAAATACTCTATCAATTTGGGATATGATAGTAATGCCAGCATCAGTGGAGCATACACCCTTAATCCATCTGGAGATACTCCAAGTCACATTAATATGTAATTTTGTTATAGGAAAAGAAAAAATTAAAGCCAATTATCTGCCTATCAGTTCATAATACCTAATTTACTACTCAAGGCTCTGAAACCTTAGATGCCCCTGACAGAGCAAGGCCTGAGTCCAGCACAGGAATGTGAATCAATCGCCAGTGAGCACCATTTCTCTTCTATTGTGGTCTGGCACAACAAAGGGCCATTGTAGCTAGAAAGCAGCTGTGGACACAAAGGGAAACATCCTTCATTGTGTCTTGCTGGCTTTCGTCCAGGACCCAGTGTAACACACAGTGTAATCTGAGGCAGCCTTCATTCAGAACTAGGGAAACTCATCTTTATAGTAAGCCTGGCAGTAGGGTAATTGGGACAAGGTCCATGGCGCCAGTCCTCCCTGTTTGTCCTCTCCACTATCCTCTGGCTTCATGGCCCATGGGAAAGGCTAGACTCACCCGGTCTTCATGATTCAAGTCATACAGTCATAGTATCTGCCATTTCCTTTTTGTTTAAGTTTTGTTTCATGGGTATGAGCATTTTGCCTGTGTGTATGTATGGGTACCACGTCCCTTGTGGCTGCAGAGGCCAGACCGGGGCATCAGAGCCCCTGAAAGTGGAATTGTAGACAGTTGTGAGATGCCGTGTGGGTGCTCAGATTCACACCCAGGTCCTCTGCAAGACCCTCTGTGCTGTGAACTGATGAGCTGTGTGACTAGCCCTGAGAGCTGAAAGGCTTTCTACACTGCCAAGCACTGTGCAAAATATCCTGGGTTACTACACTCTGCTGAAGATCCTGTGAGATGGTCACTGAGCCCTTGTATGTCCCCCAAGGCTGTACAGTGTGGGTCCCTGCAGGAGGGTAAATCAGCCATGGCTCTTTTGTTGGTCTCCACACTGTTAATCCCAGTGCTAGGGCTCCGACTCGCCATTTGTAAGTACCTGACAGGCTCGCAGTGAAAATGGAAGGAGAGCTTTGTGCAGACCTGGGATTTCTTTGCTCCAGGGAAGCATATGTGAAATCTTGACCTATGGTTTCAGATCCTGCATATGTCAGTGCTGGCCTGCATTTGCAGCGGCACCCCTGTGCTACAAGAGAGCCTCAGAGAGGTGCAAAACTCAAGTGTGCAGTATCTGGGCCACGGGGAGAATCTACCCTTGAGCTTGACAGAGAGCTCCTTTGACCTGTAGAGGTCAGTTTGACTTCCTCTGGCCCCTTGCCCTAGGAAAAGAGAGATGGTCCGTCCCTGTGGTCTAAGATCCTCACATTCGTAATGAACGTGGTGCAGACCGCTGCAGCCACAATAGCACTCAACAAAGGCATTGGTTTATGCTCACATTCACCTGAATATGCACTTCAGAGTTTGGGGAGCCAATTCCTACAAGCACTAGAGTGCTCATAAGAAAAGGGGCTTGAGTGACAAGAGCTAGTCTTCTCTGATAGCCTGTCTTCCAGTCCTGACTTAACAACTGTCTGTAACTCCAGTTTCAGGAAACTGGAAGGAGCCTTCCTACCCTTTCACAGCCACGGTCATCAAGGGCCTCAGAACAGTAAAGCTGTCCTAAGGCACTCTTCTGCCCTCTGGTGTTCATGCTGATGATAGCACTTTTATAGACAACATTGGAGAACAGTTGCTACAAGTCGAGGTGGTAAGTGTCCTAGAAAGACACAGGATGTCAGCAGACAGGGAGAACAAGAGGGAACTTGAGTCTAGCTTAGGTAGGGACTGTCTCTAGGTCGTTCCTTCTTACCTGCTTGTTCTGAATCCTGCGTGTCATCCAGCAGAGCACCCACTTGGGGCAGGAAGGATGGCATGGTACTGGCAGAAAATAAAAGGCTCTTTGAAAAATGGCTGCAGTCACAGATGCTCGCATTCCTCAGTCACAACACCGAGGAAATCTGGAGGGCTTCCTGGGATGCAGCTAGTTTCCCTTTCCAAATGTTTCCCTTCAGTACAAGTCGAGTGACGCCAGGGGGAGCCAGAGAAGTTCCCTTCTCCAGAAAGTCCTCACCTGTAGGCCATTTCAAAACCCCACTTTGGAAAACAAAACAAAGAAAGACATAAGAAAGCACCGAAGGCCCACTTTCTGGGAGCCTGCACAGTTCTTCCAGGCTCAGTAACAGATGCTCCTGACCGAGGTGGCAATGGGAAGTGGCTCGTTGCGTCTTCCATGCATCTATCTGTCTCTTCAACGTCTAGAAACCTCGCTCACTCTCCCTTGCTTTGCTCAGCACCTCTGTCCCCACAAGGGAAGATAATTTCTACTATTTTCCAGAAAGTTCACTGATTAATAAAACTCCATTTTGTTTAGAAGCCTTCTCTGGTTTTCCTGGAGTCCCTCTCCTACCTCTTCCTGGGCCACACAGATTCCCTCTTCACGGGCTCTTGATTAGCCACAGCCAGTGAGATTGGATTCAAGATTTAGTTCTTTCAGAAAGACGTATCAGTAACTCAAGTGTAGATGCCCTCGCAGATAAGTCTGTCCCCAAACTCCAGACCCTTCAACAGAGTGTATAGAACTCAAGGCACATGCTTAGTCACCTTTCTTCAATAGTGTTACCCCATCTCCCAGGCTCTCCCCAGACACGGACCACCAAAACCAGGATCACCAGAACTGAACCTCCCACCATGTGCCCTGCACAGAACCAGAGTGTGAATGTTCCTAGTAAAGGAAACCACATGCCCCCCATCTCTGGGCAGCTAGTCCACCGTAAGCTATTAAATAGCCATTGTACAAGGATGTGGGGGAGGTGGAGAAAGAGAAGAGCAGGTGCTCAAGACAGACTCAGACCCTGCTACACAATAAAGTCACAAACCCTTGGAAACAATAGCCCTCACCATAGATCCACACCCAACTGCCCTTGCTTTGTCCTCCCAATCTCGACATCTTCTCCCAAGTCCCTGATAATATATTGCCTCACATCTGAAGCTAATGAACCTAGGGATGGCATTCTGGAAGAGCGATTGCCTAGAGGGAATTAGGGGGTCCAAGTGGTCGAAAGATGCTCCTTTGAGTCACTCAATGATGTTGGAAGGTCCCTAAATTGGCAACCAAGCAAAGCTTAGGCTCTTGCGTATGCCAGGCTTCCGCCTGTTGGTTCAATCGGCAGATATTCTAATGAGTAGCTTGAGCCATAATCTCTATCTCCATGAAGTACCTACTTTGAATGGGGGTAGCAAGACTCACATTGAAGAATTAAGTCAAGAATGCCATATTGTTGTGGACAGACACACAAGAAACAAGTATTCACAGGTACTCCCATGACGAAAAAACATCACCTGTGCAAAGGCTTCAGAGACTCCTAAGTGAGACAAATATCCATTTACATAGAGAAAAGAACTGGGAAATTGTAAATGTACAATACTGCAAATGTATGGGGACAGTGATAAGATCTGCAAACCATAAGTTTAAAGCAATGGCAGATTGGGCCATTCAATCCTCCTATATGAAACAACGCTGTCTACTTAGGCTTGATATTAGTTTAAAATAAAATAAAACCATTTCCTGCTTGATTACAGATAGAATCGGAGCAGGATTTCCAGTGTGACCCACAGTAGTGTTTAAAATAGTGGAAAAGAGCAGAGAAGGCATTGCATAAAATAAATGTTTCCGATCTCAGTCCAGTTACTGCTGAATGCAGCAGCCGATTGGAAAGGTAGGGTCGCCCCTGGCATTCTCAGTCATAAGAAATTTAATGATGGATGAAAATTGATAGAATCAAGATGCTCTGATAGGAGTAAAAAGCTTCAATATCTCGGAAAATTGGGATCCTCATAACAGGTTTTACACTGGCTGGATTATAGCTAAATAGGATTTTAAGTCTATTGTAAATGAAAGGAAATCTAATTTAACTGGGCCACATCATTTTTACTAAGATGCGATAAATGCTAATTTCCTTCCTCAGGCCAGTGGCTTGGCTCCTGGTAGCTGTTTGCGGGGTGCTCAAGTCTGACGGATCTCAAATTGGCCTTCTACAGTCCTAAGGCCAAGCAGGAATCCACATTTTTGGGATGAAGACAATGAAAAGAAACAATCAAAGACTTCCATCGTGTGTCCCTGGATCTTATCACTTTAGGCCCAGGACCATTTGGCCAAGGTTTAGGCATTTGTTTAGACACCAACTTTACCCTGACCAGAGCTGGGCTAGGGAGCCAGTTAATTGGTTAAGAGACTCCTAAGAGCCAGCCCTCTTGACTTCTTTATACATCTGTATGCCACATGCAAATGAAAATATCCAAAGGTGAATTTCAGGTACATGAATGCCAATACATGGAAAAGGGCAGCAAACATGGTAGGCAGCATTCAGTGAGGATGCTCTGCTACAGGTTGCAGTTGCGAATAGCGAGTGCTTACACTGCCGTAGAGAAAGCCATGCATCACTCTGGGTTTCTGAAATGCATGCCCTCAAGCTTTCCAATTCTGGACCCAATCTTTCCTTTCGTTTAACATACAAATAAAATAATTGGAGTCTCTATTTCATTACCCTGCCAAACCACTTCCTTGGGAAGGAGAGCATGCTGTGGTTTGCCTCTAGTCCCCAGGGCACTTGCAAGCAACAAATGATGCTGGATTGTAGCAGTTGGCTAACTTTCCTGAACACTCCTGGCTATTTAAAAAAAAAAAAAATTAAAATCCCGAGGAAGAAAATGTGATGCCTTTATGTTCCTACATTCTAATCCCCTGCAACTTGTGTGCATGGACACCAACCTCTTGTCTCCTTGCCTTATTGCTGAAATCTGCCCCTTGTGTATACCTCAATGCTTCCCACTAATTTAATGTCTTTACCTATTTCACAAGTCCACAGTCCTTGCCCCCAAACTATCCGCTAATGGCTTAACTATGGTTAAATACAGCCAATATTCAGTGAACATCCCTATTGGATTCTTCTCTCCCTACATGTGTTAATCCTCCCCGTGGTCACGTGGTATGAGAACCACTGCTATTACCACAAAGCACAAAGAGCTCACATGCATAAGTCTAGGCTTAAGGAACTATTAAGTGGAGGTGAGTAAGATTCAAAACTGGGAGTCTGACTACAGAGATTGTGGCCTTTCTGTTCCCCATCAAGGTGACTTCATCAAACATCAATCCAGATGTTTCTGTGAAAGTAAATTCAGAAAATAGCTATACAGTGACTGAGTACACCCGCTAATGGCTCTCCATCAAAGGACCTCATCTGACTACATCAGTCATTTTCAACCTGTGTTACAACCCCTTTGGGAGTTGAATGGCCCTTTCACAAGGGTTACATATCAAATCCTGCATATCCAATATTTATATTAAGACTCATAACAGCAGCAAATTATAGTTATGAAGTAGCAACAAAATAATTTTATGCTTGGGGTTACCATAACATGAGGAACTGTATTAAAGGACGACAGCATTAGGAAGGCTGAGTAACTTTGAGCTAGACAAAAGCCTTAAAAGCAAGAAACTAGCTCTTCTGATGTGGAAGAAATGTCCATAGGTCGGCAGCACAGAAAGCCTGCCTGAGTTTTCTGCTTGCTCCTGGGTAGAGCCTAGGCCCAAGACTGCAGACTGCAGCATCAGCTCTTACTTCCAACTTGTGAGCTTTCCCTAGAAACTGCAGGCTCTCCATCACCACTCATCAAAAACATCAGTCTTTAAACTTCCTGTCATTTCATAACTCTCTCTAGACACATAAGTAATACATACATATGTACATACATGCATACATGTATAGTATATATAATGTATTTATGCATAAAGAGAACTAAACATATTTATATCATGTCTATAGTACAGATATAAATAAAATCTCTGAGTTCCTATTCCAAATTATGCTACAAGCTCACATCTGAGACACTACTGTATTTGGCTCTGCATCATACAGAGGAGCTTGCCAGGTATTGAATTACCTGAAAGTAAATGTTATTTCTATTAGTCAATCACAAACATGCAGGAATTTCATAGGATTAGTAAAACATTTTGACTTTGTATTTATACATGTGTGGTGAAGTCCACATGTGTGAGGTGGAATACATATGTATGTGTGCATGTATATAGTGGAGTACACATGCATGTATGTGCTGGGGTATACATTCCTAGATATGAAATTTCTCTCCATTAGTCCAACTGTTTGGACTTATTTTTTAATATTGTCTTAACTGTTTCTTGTAAAGCAATTCTACACTTTTCATTTCTAGATATTTTATGTATGACTATTATATCTTACTGTCTACTTTTAGTTTTTAGTTCATTTCTGCTAAAGTACAGGCATATTATTTATTTTAGATTTAGAAAGGTGAATAGTATATTCATACATGTGGTGGGGTACACACATATGTGTGCATGTACATGGATGCCAGGTTTCAGCTCTCCTATGTCATGCCCTCTTGTTTGTTTGTTAATAGTGGAAAGCAGATAAAGATTTATTTATTTATTTAACATTGGGAAGAGAACAAATAGTCCATCTTTGGGAGCCCTGAAATGAGACTGAAGTTTAAATGAGAAATATATATATATATATACCTAAGCAGTGTGACTCAAGGTTATAGTCACACCATCATTAGGTGAGCTTCCTTTTCACCCTAAAGGGTTATTTGACAAATATTTACAACTGTGTGAAATACCTCGGAGAGTGCTTTTACTGACTCCTTTCATGAACTTCCTGGAGAATTCCTAGTTTTGACAGGGGATACTCTTTCAATAGTCTAGTAGTCAGATTGGGGGGTCATAAAAGTCTCTTTAGAATATCTAAATTATAAAAGCCAGGCTTGTTATAATTTCCCTTAACAACTCAGTCTTAAAGGAGAATATGCTTATGTTTAAACAAATATAACAAACAGTAGGCAGCTAGGAACCAAGCCCTGGTTTCAGATGCTGCTGCTCCATGGTCCTTCAATGCCCAGTTCTGGGTACACTCTGCATCATATTTGAGGCACCTCCCAGGGGGCATCCAAGATGCTTCCAGCTAACCAGGTGCTCCACTGCCAGCTGCATATTCTAATCTACATTTTTCCGTTTTGAATAATCAAATCTCCCCATGCTTAGTGGTTCTCCCCACTTTGTGCCCCTTGGAAAAGCAGAAAAACTGAAACACTGTGTGTACCTGTGAACAAAAATGAACACATGAGAATCATATCTTCCTCTTTTTCTTCCATACAGTTTGCTTATGATTTAGAAAAGTGAGTACTATATCCAGTTAAACAAACAAAGCATGCATTTTGCCATGATTTGACAAAAAAAATTTAACCCAAACAAGTGAACTAGTATCTCTACAACTAACATACAGTAATCCCTCATTTGCCCACTGTTTGAGCGGTATTGCTTTTAACACAGACTAGCATCTCACATCTGTGTGCATCATCTTGTAACTTGCATAGTTTCTATTCCCATCTCTCTCTGGTCCTCACTCTTGATGTTGGCACATCCATGACTAGTCTAATATAACTCCTAGAAAAGTTTGCCAAAATTTCAAAGAACTCATCTGAAATATTTGTAGGCATTCTATAGATGCACTTGTGGCTATCTGACTTGGAACTCATCCCTAGCCCTGGACATGAAATGTCTCTCCATTCGTCCAGATGCTTGTTTTCTATCCCGCAGGCTGTCTTAACTTTTTGATAAGGCATTTCTCTACTGTTCATTGGGTTAATTCCTAGGTATGCTGTGTATTTATGGCTATTGTCAAACCTTACTTTCTAGTATTATATTCTAGTTCATTGCTGCTCAAGTAGGGGTACATTTGTGGCTTAGACACTGTTCTTGTACCTAGGGATACTGCTCAGCTGTCTTACCAGTTCTAATATCAATCATGAGGTAATTTAACAAATTTTTTATTTGAAAAAGTAATCATACCCTGTGCACATGTGACAGTTGACTTTTCCCCTTTTGATTGTTGTCATGCGGTTTATATTTCATCTGACGATTTTAACCTTTCTTTTCAAAATCTAAGACCTGAAGAATGATTATGGGTCTGCGTGTGGGTTATAACTGACACGCATAGTTTTCCAACTTCCCTCTGTGATTCTGATGTGTTTGTTCAGCTCTTCCCCCAGGATGGACCACTGCTCTATTTAGCACTGCCTGTGGGCTCAGAACAAGAAAACAAAGAACTGGTGTAAGGCACAGGCTTTGCCTCCAAATCACTTACTGTCTCAGTAGGGAGACAAAACATATACTGGAAACCATCAGAATATTAAGTACAAAATTTTCTGGGAAATTATACACATGGAAGAACATTAAGATAAACGCTGTAGGAGACAGTGGAAAACAAAGAACAACTTGGTCATGTGTGAAGGATTCCTTGTGATTATTAGAACTGATTTTTATAGAGGACAGTAAATAAATGGAGTTTGGCTTGGAGGCTTTTGTAAGTGGATTGAAGCAGGCAGGCACTTCCACTAGGCATCTAGTTTGTATTTCAGTTAGGTTCCCACAAGTAAAAAAAATGAGCCATATGGATTGAGAAAGTAAAAACAGAGTAAGGGCTTTTAATTACAACCAATTATTTAAAATTAAGTGGCTCTGGAATGATTCTCCAAATTAAAATATAGAACTCATTCAATTTATTCTTTAAGAATATACATGCATGTGTATGTATGTATACATGTGTGTGCATGTATGTATGCTGTGTGCATGTGTGTGTGAATGTATATGTGTGCATGTATATGTGGCTTTCAGACTTCTCAGTGACCCCATATTTCTTTTCATTATCTTAACTTTTTAAAGTTTTCATACATATGCATGGTATTCACATCAATTTCCCCCTTCTTCCTCACATGCCTCCTGCTCCATCTCAAATTCACAGCCACTTGATATATAGGTAGGTAGATGGCTAAATGTGTATATAGATAGCTATACAGATATATGGACAGTAGATATAGATGATAAATATATACAATATATATACATTAATAGGTGTGTATATAAATGGATACATTTAAAAAACTGCTGAATCAATGTGATGTTCACATATACATGTTTTTAGGGCTGACCGTTTTTACTCTGCCTTCAAAATCATGAATCTTTATTAAAACCCATACTGGGATAAGAGCAGGGCAAATGCATTCATTTCTAGGAACTCTTGATTCTCAGTGCCTGGGCTACTGTGCAACCACAGCAGAGACATCACCAGGCCCTGAATGCAGCAGTGGACAGGGCAGCTAACAGGGGGCTGAACTTGGTTAGATGATTTGAGTCATCTTCAGAGCACTTTGAATAACTCAGAATGATAATGCTGTGAGGGATCCCCATGGACCACAAAGCTGTGTTGAGATGCTAGCTTTTAATTGAGACTGCTGATGTTTGCTCACTCTATTTTCACCATGAATCTCTTAGGCCACATTTCTGGAAGTGTCGCATAGCACCCAGGTTTGCCTCTGGCAATGGGATCTAGGGCCACCTAGGAGGACACCTCTGGGCATGTCTATGAAGGCTTCTAGACCATGTTAACTGAAGTGGAAAGATCCCCTCTCACTGTGGGTAGTGTCATTTCATGATCCCAGGACTAGAAAGGAGAGATGAGCTACCCCCATCAGTCATTGCTCTCTGTCTTCTGACTACAGCAGTACAACATGACCCTGACCCTACCACCACACCTTCCCTACCACAATGGACTGTAGGCATATTTAACCTGTAAAACACACACACACAAAGATGAGTTCCCCAGCCAAGTTTTGGGAGCAAATGAACCTCATAATCTAGATCTGTGATTTTCAACTTCATCCCTAACTTCCCTTTACTATGTTAAGGTGAAACTTAAATAACATTAATGTGCATATTTTAAAATAATGAAATATGTAGGATGGTGATGGCAAATGCCTTTTTCTCCAGCACTCAAGAGGCAAAGGCAGGCAGATCTCTGAGTTTGAGGCCAATCTGGTCTACAAAATGTGTTCCAGGACAGCCAGGGCTACATAGAGAAACCCTATCTTGCAAAGATAGATAGACAGACAGACAGACAGACAGACAGACAGACAGATAGATAGAATAAAATGATTTAATGGCAAATGAATAAAAACATTAAACAAATATAATTTATAACAAAGTAGCATGTATTTTAGTAAGTCACTGTTTTGGCAAGCCTACCTAGAGACACACAAGACATTTACATGCTGCCTGTAATTAGACCCTCCATAAGCACAAGTCGCTTGCATGTACTCTACTGGCCATTTCATGTATTGTCACTCATTGTCAGCTATGCTTCTGTCAATGATGTTATTTTCCAAAATGGAGAACAACAGTTGCTAAAATTCTGACCATAAAAAGAATAAATATGCCGCACATCTACAGAGGGACCATATTCCTGAAAAAACTCAGCAAATGTGAAAACAAACTGAGATGAACTTTGAGTGCATATTATGAATGACATTTTCCTCCAGTCTCAAATAATTATAAAAATGCATTTTTATCTGCCTGAATATCTTGTATGTTATTTCAGAAGCTCACAGGAGCCACACTGTTATTGATTTTTCAGACTATGTCATCTATTGAAGACCATGTAGTCTATCTAATTTATGTCCAGTACATGCTGTTAACTCTCACCCAATTATCTTAATAAGCAAAAGCTCTATACATTAAATTTCTAAGACATCCCTCAAAATATAGCAATAACTGTTCTACACACACAAAAAAAATATCTCAATATTTGTTTGTCATTTACTAAATGGATCACAAGGTTGGTATGTTTCCATCACGGTGTTGGCTAATTGATGGGAATCAATGAGTCTACAGTCTGTTGGGATCATTGATAGACAATGTTATGTGTAAATGGATCAACGCATAAAGGGGATCTTAAGCTGCAGGAGCTTGTAGAATGAACACATTATTTCCTGTAAAATATTAAAGAAGACATCTTAGAAAGCGTACTCTGGGCATTTCAAGATGGACAGGATGCAAACTACTATAGGCTGTACAGGGCACTCCAGGAAGAGATCATGTTCAGAAAGAATAGAAATGTCTGAGATCTATTAGGGAAAAATATAATCATAACTCAGGTTTCTCAGACAAAGGCCTGTTATGTTTTTATTCTATTAAAGGTCCTTGAATGCTCTATGGGCCTTTCTTTTCTTATTATAGACAAGGAGATATGATAAACCTGCCCATAATTCAGGCCCTTGAGGATGTTCATTTCTCAGACTCTTTTATACAAAAGGCTTCTTTTTTTAATATTTATTTATTTATCATATGTAAGTACACTGTAGTTGTCTTCAGACACTCCAGAAGAGGCATCTGATTTCATTACAGATGGTTGTGAGCCACCATGTGGTTGCTGGGATTTGAACTCAGGACCTTTGGAAGAGCAGTCGGCGCTCTTAACCCCTGAGCCATCTCACCAGCCCCTACAAAAGGCTTCTTAAGCAATCATATTTTCAGGTACACTCTGTTGACAAATGGACCTCATGAACTCCAAGGACAAGGAATTTTCATTATAAGAACTAAAGGTCATCTCCGGTCTCTCTCTTCTTCATTCTCCTTACCAATCCTTTTCAGTGGAATTCTATGTATCTGACACACTGCCTGCCTTCAATCTCCTAACTCTAACACAGTGATTATCAACCTTCTTACTGCTGTGACCCTTTAATACAGTTCCTAGTGCCATGGTCACCATCAACAATAAAATTTTGTTGCTATTTCATAACTGTCATTTTTGTTATGCATCAAAATGTGAATGATTTTGGAGATAAAATTTTGCGAGAGGGGTCATGACTCACAGGTTGAGAAACACTGCTTTCACAAGCTATAACTTTCCTTCCTCTGAGTCTACATATCTCTGCCCCTCACATCCCACAGGGGACACTTATATGTGTAAGTAGCTTATTATATTTTCCCTAGGATAGAGAGAACCCATAATGCAGGGCCCATGGGGAATCATGGGTTTCTCTTTGGGTTCACACACTTGTTTCCACCCATATAAACTTTACCCATTAATGTCAGAGTGCTGCCTTTGACAAGGCCAATCGGTGTGAAAGGTTCTACTTATCAAAGGAAGTAAGATGTTCACACCTATGCATAAAGCAGCATAGAAAAATAATTCCTATTCCCAGAGTAAGTACAGATGGGGCTAGAGTTGGGTTTGGAGTCTGAGACTCCAAATTCCCAGTCCTCTGGGAAGCAAGGCTAGGGTGTTCCTATAGGAGAACTGATACACAGACAAACTGTCTCCTACCTGCTGTTAGAAATGACCTACTTCTGCTTTCAGGGTAAATTTTTACTTCCTAAATGACAGAGGAGCCAAATTGAATAATATCTGAAATAGGAACTTTTAAGCATATGTGTGTGGTAGGGGGCATATGTGTGTGTGCTATAGCATGTTTGTGGAGGTCAGAAGGAAAGTTGCAGGTGTTCGTTCTCTCTGGTTGCATTAGTCTTGAGAACTGAACTTGGGTTTGCAATATTGGTAATAACCATTTTTACCTGCTAAACTGTCTCAAAAGCCCATAAATAGGAACTCAGAGGTTGGCTATCTAGAGCCTCTGGAGCCAATAGACAGTCAGTGCATTCAGAGAACTACTGTCCAGCTTGCTTTCCCCACAAGAAGATTTGATTCTTCTAGTCCAAGGTAGTGACAGACAGGAAGCAAGAAAATTGGGCTCAAGAGCCACGGCTATGCACCTTTTTATTATAGATTGTTTAGGAATACCTCAAATACATTTCTGAAAGATTCCATAGGAGCTATACAGGTAAACTAACCAGCTTCCTCCAGATAAAAGTCCCTTTCTAAGTATGACAGCCAATCTTATTATCAGGCTCATGGGATTTAAGTTGACCTAAAGGATAAAACTCAAATTCTGTCTATGAAGTTTAAGTAAGATGGGAAAAATTACCTTAAAGCTGGCCAGAAAGATCGCATGGGTTGGAGACACTGACCAGTTGAAAAGCAGAATGGAGTACCAGTGTTAATCTTTTTCTGCAGTTTTGAACACAGACCCAATATGGCCATCTCCCTTACTCTCCTGCACCATGCCTTCCCTGCTGCGATAGACAATACCCCTAACCTGTGAGGCAAATGAGGACCCTCTCTCTTAAGCTGTTAAGCTGTTTTACACTGAGAAGTAAGAAAAGTAACTAACGTACTATAGGAAGTTGAGTTGAGAGGTACCATGCTGCCCAGCTGGTCTGGGAATATTCTAAGCAAGGTGAGAACTGAGAATCACTTTCATGCTTAACTGCTAAAATGCACTCTTGGACTTACAAAGCTAATGATCTGCTACCGAGTACAGCATTCATATACAAGTGGTTAATGTGGATTTATAACATTTGTTTTAAAAGGGAGACTTAAAGGAAGATTAAGATCTTCATCTTATTATATGTCATGTTGTCACACGTGATTGGTATCTCTTAGAAGCCTCTTTTCAAATGAGATATAGAAAAGGAGTGGATCTGGCAGGGAGGGAAGAGTAGGTGGAGAGGAACTGGAAGGAGTAGAGAGAGGGGAAACAGTAATCAAGATGTCCTGTAATCAAGATGAAAAGAGAATCTATTTCAATAGAAATAGGAAAATACAAAATGATATATTTTTAAAAAATACTTGGGCTAGAATTTCTATAAATAATCACAGAAAATATGTACATAAGAGAATTGTGTCCTTCAAGCAAATTATGTTTAGAGGTGGAACTTTGCTATATAGTCCAAGTTGCCTTGAACTCATAATCCTCCTGCCTCGGCATCTTAAGTGCTAAAATTATAGGTAGGCGCCATCATACCTGCCTTTTAAACAAATTGTATGGATATTTGTGGCTTTATGACTTGGTATTTTTACTGTACTAATATCGTAGTTAGCATGTAAGCTAATAGGCTTCATTATAACATGCTTATACAGATATATCAATATATCAACATATATACATATTACCAATACATCAACATATGTATACATATATATCAATATATCAACATATATATCAATATATATATAATTATACTTTATTCATATTCACCTTAGTCGCCTGCCTCTAACCCTGCTCCTCTATGTCTTTTTTACCTAAACAGTCCTATATGTCATCTCTTCTGCTTTTGTGTCATATATATTCCATTATACTCTCTTTTTCTCTCTTCCCACCTCATTTCCTACACTCACTTTGTACCTCTCTGGCCCCTGTATAAATAAATAAATTAGTTAAATCTAACCCTTCATTTCTCATGATAAAAAGCATACAGTATTTGTCTAGGGTCTAGGACTCATTTTACTTGACATAATGATTCCACTTCTATTTATTTTGCTGTAAATGTAACAATTTCATTTCTCTTTATATCTGAATAAAACTCCATTGTACATACATTATACAATATATCATATCACCTTGATTCATTCAATGATAGACATTGAGGTATCTACAACTAAGCAATGCTAAATAGACCCTCAATAAACACAGATGAATAGATCTTATACAAAAGTTAATATAGGCAATAGTTAATATAGTTAATTCCAGCATATAGGCTCTTCATGGACTGAAGTGGGATTTTCTGGTTCTGTTGGAAACTCAGTTGTGTCATGTGATTTTTTCTAGAAACTGTCTTATGAGAAGATGATTTGCTGAAGTAGACATGAAGAGGATGTTTTGCCGAGAACAGACACATGGTATTTGTTCTGGAAGCTGTCTGGAAAAATGGCATGTGATATTTTGCTAGAGTGGATGCTTGAGAGAATATATGTTTGGAAAGGTTATAAGTATAACCCAACAGACAGTGGACAAGGCTCTGGCATTGGTTAACCTTGTACTCTTTGCTGGTCTTTATTGGGCTTCACTGCTCTTGCATTGGTTCACCTTGCTTTCTTCGCTCATCTTTGCTTGTCATGACTTCATAGAGAAAAACATACCAAAGAGCTTCTGGTGGTGTTCTGGCTGCTTCTTTCTGCTTCAATGGACTCATGCTGATGGGCAGAGCCTCATGGTTTCTTCTGTTCATTTGTGCTTGGTGTTTTGCTAGTGGACTGAACTGCTGACAATGAAGATTGGAATCACCCCCAAAGAACTACTTCTAAACAGGTCCACGTCCCCCTTGTTCTATTAGCCATCTTCCTCCCATACCTCAGGGAGGCTGAGTTATTTAAGAACCCTGACTAAAGTAGGGTTTTTAAAAATATAAGCCTACAATGAATTCAGGTCATCAGCCTGGCAGCAGGCACCTTTACCTACTAAGCCATCATGTAAAGCCAATTGTCAGTTCATTTTCATGAAAGCCCCCATACTGACTTGTATAATGGCTATACCCATTTATATTCCTACCTCCAAGATGAAAGTTTCTATTTCCTCAAACCCAGACCAGCATTTTTTTTGTTTATTTCCTTAATAATAGCTGTCTGAGGAGTGGAATCTCAATGTAATTTTGATTTTCTTTTTATTTCATTTCTATAGTGGTAAAATGTTTGCTAGCTATACATCTGGCAGCCTGATTAATAGTTATGATCTATGAAAAACTCAAAATCCAAGTCAATTATAACAGTTCACATCTACACACCCAGTACTTAAGAGGCTAGGGTGGGAGAATCAACATCAATTTGAGGTCAGTCTGTCTCAATAATAACAATGAAATCAAATAATAGTTATTTTCTAATGACTAGAAAACGTACTTTAACATTTAGTGTTGTAGAGAGAGGTGGGTATGTGTGTTCATGCAGGTGGGCAGGCATGTATGTATTCATGCATGTAAAGTGTAGAGTCCACAGGTTGACACTAGGCATCTTATATGCCTTCTTCTCCATCTTATATTTTGAGGCATGATCCCTCACTGAACCTAAACATCACTCTTTTATCTAAGCCTTGTGACCAGTGAGCTCCAAGAATCTGCCTGTCTCTATCTCTCAAGCACTGTGATTTAAAATGTATGCTATCATACTACCTACCATGTGGGTCATAGGAATCAAATTTCAGATCTTTATGTTTGTAGGAGAGACATTTTACTACCTGAGCCATCACTTCCCCATCCTGGGCTAAGAGCAATGCATATTCTTTATTTGAATAAATCTAAAAGATAACATAAACAAAAATATGTGGAATCCATTTCAGAGATGAACAGCATAAACTTGCTTTTGTTAATATGCATTCACACACATATATTTTATATCCACATCATATATATATATACATACATGCATATATATACATACATGCATATATACATACATACATACATACATACTTATACATATATATATAATACTATAACGAGGATACATCTATAACCACAACACCGACTTAATATGATGTATTATGGGCATATTTTCATGTAATCACACAAATAATTAACTTGTTTGAGATAGTTTCATAGAATTTCATCATGTTGATAAAACAGTATTTTTGTGAATACAAACACTGCTACAGATGAAAGACTCTTGCATAATACTTTGCAACACGTGCAGTGATATCTCTGAGGTTCATTTCTGAAAATAGAGTTGCTGGATGAAAAGTTATACATGTTTTAATTGTTAGTATGCTTTGCAAAATTGCCATCACAAGACTGTACAATGTGTACTTTCATAACGAAAGTTGAAATGCCTCTTTGATCATACCATTATCAACAAAGACAGCTTTTAAATCTCTATCAGTACAGTGTGGGGAAGGTTATAATCATGGTTGCTTTAAGGTACAGCTCTGATTTATTTCATGTGTTTATTGCCTTTTTGTGTAGCAGGATAAATTACCTTTATATTTTGCTTGTCTTTTGCTTAAGTTGTTCTTAGTTTTGCTATTGATTTGTAGGAATCCTTTATGTAGTGAAAACATTAATGTGTATGCCTCATGTGTAATGATAATGCACGAAATATTTGTGAACAAAAAAAATGAACATCACAGTTTACCACATGGAAATTCTAAAGTCTGGAGTCAGATTTGTGTTCTTGTTCCTTGTGGATTCTTGCTTCATGCCAAGCAATAAAAACGCTTTTTGTCTACTGAGAAGATTAAATTAAAATGTTCTTCTTATAATAATAGTTTTAATTAATATTTAATCCATTTGAGCTTTATTAATGTGTGAAATAGATTTCTTGCTAATTCAAGACAATTCTTATTCAATATATTTTACTAAATAATCAACATTTTCTCCATTGATTAGAAGTGATTAACTATCATAAATAATACTTTACTAGAAATTAGACTCTTACATGATTTTTTTTCTTTTTATCAATTTATCTCCCTATGATTATACCCAAATATTATACTGACTTCATAGCAAACTTTAATCCACAGAAGCACATATTCCCTCTTCTAAAGCCCCATATACCCTGTCCATTATCATTCACACTTTTTTTTCAGGAATAAATAGACCATTTGTCAATTTGTTTTTAAAGATAGGCTCTTACTCTGTAAGCCAGGCTAGCTTGTAACTCATTATGAAACCCAGGTTAGTCTCAAACTTACAGCAACCCTCCTCCCTAGGTATGCCTGAGTGCCGGGCTTATCTACATGATCCACAATAACCACCATATCAATATTCCTTAAACTTAACATTTCTATTGAATTAACATCAAATTTGCAGACTGTTTTGGCCAGAATTGACATCTTTATTATATTTTCCACTGTAGAAGACACATAAATCAAAATCAGCTTCCTGCATTGCTTTGCCCAGCTCTGAAAGTGTTCTTCATTTTTTAATCTAATTACAATAAAGTCTAATTATTACCATTAAATTATTATATCCATTTGACACCAAAGATTGAGTGTTAATTATAAAACAAATTAATTCCACGTTGACATTTGTTTCAGGTTATTGGATGACAGCTTTGTTAAAACGTGACATCTGATTGAAGACAGGTTCTCCTAATAATTAAAATATTTGTGACTCTCTGCTAATGGATAATTCTTCCCAACCAGTGTGGGACTATATTGGGACTCATACTTCTGGGTAGAGGTATTCATAATATGAGTGATGGCAATAATATTGTGTTTGCATAGATTCATAGTGGGTAAAATGTGGAGTAAAATCTGATTAGCTTGCTTCATCTTTTCTAGAAAAAATGGGTCTTTGGGGAGTGCTGCTAAATATATAAAGCAGGTTACCATGGCTCAGACTTGGGACCACTTTCAAGTCTTAAAACTCCTTTCCCTGAATAACACAAACTGATTGATCAAAATAGGAGAAACATTTCTAAAATGCAGACTAAATGCAAGTGATTTCTACTGTATGAAAAACTGCTACATAAATAACTGTGACTGACATAGTAAAAGTTCATATTAGGGGAGCTAGACATGTGTGCTACAATAGAGGTATGTGACATCCTCAATTTAAGATTATCCTTAAGCACCTAATACTTTCCTCATTGCCTTTTATCTGTAGCCTACAGGTAAGAATATGTGGCCAAGTGCCAGAATTTGTAGCTTTCAAACTCCATGGGGCTTTAGGATAGAAAGGCCAGGAGTTAAAGAAGCCTAGGAAAGATTTTTGCAAGTAGCAGCACAAGCACACAAAGTTTTAGGAGTAAAAGTAAACACAGAAAACTATGGGATCCATGCGTTCTGGTTAGATCTCCGTCTAGTCTAACCTCGGCCAAAGATTAAAGAGGAAATAATATTTCCTCAAACTAAGAAGTAATAGTGTCTCCAGGAAAGCTCCTTGGCACTAGGGAAGATGCAAGTGCAACTAAGTCACAATTGTTGGGAACCAGCACACACATTCAGCCATTCATTTACTCAAGCGATAGAATGAATAGAAATGAGAATTTGTCCATAGTACTGTCATGTCAGGAAGAAAGTCTCAGGCTAATGATAAACAGACAAACATGCACTGCAGGGCTACATCATGTTAAAAGCTATTAACATAGCTGGCAAGATGGCTTAGCAGTCAATGGTGCTTGCCACCAAGCCTGCTGACTTTAATTTGATCTCCAGACTCTACATAATAGGAGAGAATCTACTCCAAGTTGTTCTCTAACCCTCACTCCAGAGCCATGGCATGTCTCGCTCTATCTTTCCTCAGTCTCTCTCCACACACACGCACATGCACACGCACACGCACACTAGAATTAGATGGGTAATTGGCCTGGCTAACCAGAGAGAGGGTTACAAACTGCTCATATTCAGATCCTCTGGGAGGATGACTATCCTGAGGAAGAGCATCCCAGACAGAGAAGTTCATAATGATAAATGCCCCAGGCCATAGAATCAATGGGATCCACTGAACGCTGCTACATGCCAGAACCAGTTAGCTAGAAAAGGTAGAAAAGGAAACTAGAGAAGCATATTAGTCAGAGTGCATAAATCTTTTTCTTTCTTTCTTCTTTTTTTAAAAGGTTTATTTATTTATTGTATGTATGTGAGTACACCGTAGCTGTCCTCAGACACACCAGAAGAGGGCATCAGATCCTTTACAGATGGTTGTGAGCCACCATGTTGTTGCTGGGGATTGAACTCAGGACTTCTGGAAGAGCAGTCGGTACCCTTTATCACTGAGCCATCTCTCCAGCCCCGGAGTGCATAAATCTTTATAAGTTTTTGTAAGCATTTAAACTTGTTCTAAACATGATCGGAATCCCCTGTTGACTTTCAAGGAAAAGAAAGTTGATCTGATTGTTTCTGTAAAACCAACATTACTCTATGTTGTTGAAACATTGAGAAAAATTAGGATGAAGCCAAAGAGGAAGAAGGGAGTCCAGTTTGAAGTTCATCCAAACAGAAAAGTACTTTGGGATTAGGTAGTTAGACATCAAAGTGATAAGAGGTAGAATTTGTGATCTATCTTTAAATTATAACCTACTTTAATTACTAATGGACAGGACACCTCTAAGGCATGGGTTAAGCAACTGGAGACATAGCCCTCATCTGTCATGTCATCTTTAACTTCCCATGCCTCTGTAAATTCTCTAAATGTTTCTCAACTTTCCTAATGTTGTGACCCTCTAATACAGCTCCTCAGGTGGTAGTGACTCCCAACCACAAAAGTATTTTTGTTGTTGCTTTATAACTGTAATTTTGCTACTATTAAACATTGTAATGTAAATATCTGATATTTCCCATGGCCTTAGGTGACCCATATTGAATGGTCATTTGATCCCTACAGGAGTTAAGACCCAAAGGTTGAGAGCCACTTCCCTAGATCCTCTGGAACTCACCCATCTCATCAGCAAAATCCCTGTTGTCTTCTGCCTTTTCCATGAATATTATACATGCACTACAGCTCTAAACAATCTGTCTCGCCTCTGAAGGACACTCTTGCTCTGACATCCATCTTGTGATGTGTCTTCTTTCTCATACTCTCCAAACTTCTAGGCTTGGAAGCATTCCCCAGGATCCGGATTGCTGCTTCTCACTGAATTAAGCATGAGACATTCAGAAACTGAGCCACTTGAAGAGCAATGGCAGTCTAGTCCTTGTTTGCAAAATTCTCCTGAGAATGGTAGCCATTTTTCCATCATAAGTGATGGCAAATTTGAAAATTATTCCAAGATCTTAGAAGCACAAGAGACTTGGTTTACTTGTGTTTAATATTATTTTTTAATTATGTGTCTGTGTCTGTATGTCTGTATGAGAGCATGAGGGTAAGTGACCTAGGAAACCAGAAGAATCCATTGGATGCCCTGATGCTCAAGTTACATAGTTGAGAGCCACCCAATCTGTATGCTGATACCAAACTTGGGTCATCTTTAAGAGCAGACTGTTCACCACGGAGTCATCTCTCCAGCTCACAGGCTTGAATTTTCATCCCCTCTTATAAGTAGACTATTTTCAAATGAGAAAAACTTAATAATGTTACATGTACAATGACACCTCTCCAAGTTTACAATAATATATCCATAAAACCTTATCTGGAAGACCTAGTGCTTCACCTGTAAGGAAGAACTGGTATCAAAGAAGATATAGAAGGTAAGAGCCTATTTTCTTAGCAGTGCCTAGTCAGTTGAGGTATGAAAAATACTCACATGTGTACATAGTAGTGTCTCTTCACAGGAAGTTTTCTTGAAGGAGACTTTTACTATGTCATTCTTCACAGCCAAGAACAGTTTACTCTGAGAAAACATAGAAGTGGGTTCTCTCCAACATGTTCATTGTCCAGAGAGCCCTCACTGAATATACATGGTCTGGTTGTGTGAACCACAGGCAAAGTAAAAACTGGGGCCTCACTCCTTCTTACTAGATCTTTCCTTAGAAAACCTTCTGCCTCTGACAATGCACGTCACGTGCTTAACTAAAGGGCAAACAACACTTGTTAGGTATTCTCACAGTAACTGTTATCCAGCACATCCATTCATAGCTGTCTTTATAGCCTAGCTGCTTATATGACTGACTCATTAAGCAATAACATCTTGAGAAAACCTGTGATCCAGAGTGACTTGTCTACAATGCATAAATTGTTGTATGGAACATTTCTTCAGTGCTATGTACCTACCCAAAACAGCATTTTCCACTATTTTCAAATCCACCCTCCTGCACTAAGGAACCACTTTTCTAAGTAGTTTTTATGCTATCTTCACATGACCTTCTCCTATAAAAGTCTGCCTTTCCATTCAAACATGGGCTCAACTTACTATGAAGCTTTAAGGGAAGCGTCATTAGGAGATGAGAACAACAGAGGGGAAAGTCAGTTTTCTTGCCTTTCTAGCCAGGTTCCAACATTTCGTATCTGAAGGACAAATAGGTAGATGACAAGCTTGGGCAGAAATAGATTTAATGTTAAACCCTGAATTGACAAAGTCAACATCCTAGAAACTCAAATATGAGTCTATGTTAAATTTTGAGACAGAAGTTCTTCCCCAGAAAACATGAAAATTTTCTTTTGAGGCATTAAACTAATTGAATGCAACCTACTACATAACCCTTAATGCCAAATTATTTTCAATCTTAATCACACCTGTAAAATATGCCCAACATCTAAAATAGTATGTGATCAAAAGAGGAGCTCTACAGTCTAGGCAAATGGACACAGAACATTTAAGCAGCACATTCTTGTATATAACTAACACTATTACTACAATCAAATAGAGCATTACAAGAAATGCATCAAATAACTGTCTCCTATTATAGGTGGGAGTGGAAACTGACAAGGTGATTCTTAGACTTGCAAGACATAAGATAGCTAGGTCCTGGATGAAGAAAAAGAACAAAGTTTGAAGACTGACATTAACCAAGTCAAATCTATAGGAGTCATGTTGGGGTGGGAAAGCCATAACTAAGAACAACCAGGTCTATTGAATGATACAGAGTCCAGAATGAATGTATGCATATATGCATAACTGGCTTGTCACAAAATCAGCAAGCAGCAAGGCCTGTCAATCTGAAAGGACAATTTTTTCATAAGCTGGCACTGGGCCAAGACCATAGTCATTTGAAAAAAGCACAAGCCTTGTACCTCACTTCACCTCATGTATAAAAATTAACTAAGGATGGATGTTGACTGAAATATTAAAGTAAACACCTTCAAGATTATGGAGCAAATGGAGAAAAGCATTCATAATGTTGCCGTAGCCAAAGATGTCTGCAGTAGCATGTCAAAGTCCTGAACCACAAGAGGAAACGTAAAAGAGAAATTGCATTACATCAACAACTGTTTATGGTCTGCTCTTCGGAAAAACATCAAGAAGGCAAAAATGGCAAAATATTGCAATGAACATTCTAATAAAGATTGGCATCTGGTAGTCTCTAGATTATATTTTTTTAAGAACTCTAATTTAAGAAGATGACAGATACTGCGAAGTTTAAAAATAGACACTGGAAGAGACACTTAACAAAGCAATATATATGAATAGTTAACAAGCACATGAAAAATGCTCAATGCTACTAGAAAGAAAAAAAAGGTAATTTAAATGAAATTAGATGCTACATTTATTAGAGAGGTGGGAATTATAAATATTCACAACAGAAATGTTGACAAGGATGTGGGAATATTATTCACTGCTGATGGGAGAGTTAAGTAGTAAAAACATATTGGAAAACAGTTTGTCAATGTGTTTGTCACTGTGACTAAAACACCTGGCATGACAATTTGTGGGAGAATGTCTCTTGGCTCATCATTCTGGAAGATTCATTCTGTTACCCAAGGGTGGGGAGTTATCTGCATGGACTGTGTGTTTCCAGGTTCTTGAAATCTTGTTCAAAAAACAAAGAAAGATGTACAAGTAGCAAAGGGTTATGTTCAGAAGTGAAGCAAACAAACAGGCCTGAGGTGCTGCTGCAGATTTTCAGCTATCTGCTAGGAAGAGGCCACTCTGCAGCTTCCTTCTGTGGGTCCAGGAGGGGAGTAGTTGCATGGGGTGTGGGTTTTATCAGTTTTGACTGGTTGATGGGCTTCAGTTATAAGCATTTGTTCTTTTCCATGGTGAATCTGATTTTAATTATATCCACACTCAATCTTGCATTGTTATATGGAAACTACAGGGTTTACCCGAAAACTTCACTCAGAGGTCACAGTCTGCCTTACTGCCATCCACCCCAAACTGGTTCTGACTATATCACCTCATTTCCCTTAGTTTTAAGACTTATTTCAGGATGCACTTTGTTATGAAAAGGAAACTACAAACACCTTGCTAGGGAGAAATATAATTCTAATGTTTGTAATGGGGTCTACATGCTACGATATAGGCAAATGCTAGGATATACGTTGCTAGGTTCATAGTTAGGAAAGAAATGTGTAGCTTCAACCAACTGGAGCCCTTGGTTTTTAAGCTGTCCCTATACCTGCCTATCTCAACACCATGACGAATTTGTTCCATTGCACACAATACTAGTCTACAAAGTGAGTTCCAGGACCGCCAGGACTATACAGAGAAACCCTGTCTCGAAGAGAAAGAAAGAAAGAAAGAAAGAAAGAAAGAAAGAAAGAAAGAAAGGAAGGAAGGAAGGAAGGAAGGAAGGAAGGAAGGAAGGAAGGAAGAAAGAAAGAAAGAAAGAAAGAAAGAAAGAAAGAAAGAAAGAAAGAAAGGAAGGAAGGAAGAAAGAAAGAGAGAAAGAAAGAAAATCCCTCTAGACCTGATTGGGCTAGGGTGGTTAATAACACTGTCCTGTACTGTAGTGAAGTCCTGTAGTGAAGAAAGCTGGCCAGAGTTAGGGCAAGGAACAACTTGTATTTCCAGACAACATATTAAAAATGTTGAAGTATTATAAATAATTTAAGTAGCTGAGACTCATTAACTTTAACATATTCTTTACAAGTGCTCCACGAAATACTAATATATTAGCTCTTTTGTTTCCTCGCCTTCTATTGTTTAGCTTAATGAAGCTCTGGCTGTTATTGTGAGCAGCATTGTTTGTGGTGGAAAATAGGATTCTTGGGTAGCAAACCAGAACTTTTACCCCACTGTATTGAAAGATAAAGAAAATAAAGTGTTTTAGAACGTCCTCTCAGTTTTCAACCTAGTCAAAAGCTATCTAAAACTCTGATTGTTATCCTGGGACAGTACTGATCTGTCCAGCTATCTAGGGTATAATGTTCACATGTTTGATGAGTATTTTGCTTCAGAAAGCAGGAGGATTTTGGCAATAATCCATGATCAGAAAATAAGTCACAAAGTGACTTGTCAAAGCACATTAACCTCCCCTTACCCCTTCTCTCAAGTCAAGTTGGCATCATGGTATTGAAACAACATACATCTGCTGTTCAAAGTTTCCAATTAATCATCCAATTTTCATTTACATAAACCTGAGACAAATAAATAAAGGCTGAGGAACTATTCAGTTACAAGGTTTCTTCTTAGAATGGCTCCTCCCCCCCCCCAAAAAAAAAATCTCACAAAGACAAACACACAAAAACCATAGTTGACCTTTGCCCCATAAACAGACACTTGGGACATCTGTGCATGATGGTGGCTCTCAGCCCCCTTGCTTTGGAGTTTCACTGGGATTCTGCGTTCTAGAAAGAGTGATTTTAGGTTCTGGTCATACATTTCTTGTGCATTCTGTAGACTTGTTCTGTAACATTTGCTCCTCATACAGAGAAGTCATGCTCTGGCCATATTTTGATCAGTTAGGGAAAATTAATGACTAATTGAATGCCTTAGTTCTTGTAAACACAGGATATTGTTTCTTTAAAACCATTCTCTTCTCTGTGAACGAGTCAAGCTGTTCATGTGTTTTCAATTTCATCTTTAAAAGAAATTGAGGGATGCAGACTGACCTGCTAGAAAGTGAAGCACAGTAAAGGTGATGTGAACCATGTTCTTGCCATGATGATTTTATCATGCCACCTATATTTCAGGAGGGGAATGTAAGAAACAGGAGACAGTCACTATGAAATAGAGAGGTTCTCTTGTTTTCTACATGGCTGGATCCACTGATCTTTCCAACGTAGGCTCCTTCAGAGACAAATGACTACATGCATGATTTTGCAAAGTATTAAGCTCAGGGCTATAAAAATAGTCAGTAAATGTTTATTGAGTATGTATGATGCACCTAACATCGTGATTGGTTATTGATCTGTGTAAATAAGGCAAAAATCTTTGACCTTAGGCATCTTACAGTGAGGAGGTAGAAATATCATCACTTAAGTGATTATCATTCCATATGGTAAAGGATACTTAAAACAAAAGCAGGAAACCCAGATTGGGCCCTAACCCAGATTAGCCCAAGATCCAGAAAACATGAATGGCCACTTTTGAGAAAGAGGGGAGAAATGAATCTAACCACGTGAAACAGAAAGCCAGACCCAGAGGACAATCCATGTTACAGCAAGAAGTTATACTTCGACAGCAGCAGCGGTCGCCATCTTGGTCCGAGACCCGCCGAACTTAGGAAATTAGTCTGAACAGGTGAGAGGGTGCGCCAGAGAACCTGACAGCTTCTGGAACAGACAGAAGCACAGAGGCGCTGAGGCAGCACCCTGTGTGGGCCGGGGACAGCCGGCCACCTTCCGGACCGGAGGACAGGTGCCCACCCAGCTGGGGAGGCGGCCTAAGCCACAGCAGCAGCAGTCGCCATCTTGGTCCAGGACCCGCCGAACTTAGGAAATTAGTCTGAACAGGTGAGAGGGTGCGCCAGAGAACCTGACAGCCTCTGGAACAGGCAGAAGCACAGAGGGGCTGAGGCAGCACCCTGTGTGGGCCGGGGACAGCCGGCCACCTTCCGGACCGGAGGACAGGTGCCCGCCCGGCTGGGGAGGCGACCTAAGCCACAGCAGCAGCGGTCGCCATCTTGGTCCGGGACCCGCCGAACTTAGGAAATTAGTCTGAACAGGTGAGAGGGTGCGCCAGAGAACCTGACAGCTTCTGGAACAGGCGGAAGCACAGAGGCGCTGAGGCAGCACCCTTTGTGGGCCGGGGACAGCCAGCCACCGTCCGGACCGGAGGACAGGTGCCCGCCCGGCTGGGGAGGCGGCCTAAGCCACAGCAGCAGCGGTCGCCATCTTGGTCCCGGGACTCCAAGGAACTTAGGAATTTAGTCTGCTTAGGTGAGAGTCTGTACCACCTGGGAACTGCCAAAGCAACACACTGTCTGAGAAAGGTCCTGTTTTGGGCCTTCTTCTTCGGCCAGGAGGAGGTCCAAATACAAGATATCTGCGCACCTTCCCTGTAAGAGAGCTTGCCAGCAGAGAGTGCTCTGAGCACTGAAACTCAGAGGAGAGAATCTGTCTCCCAGGTCTGCTGATAGACGGTAACAGAATCACCAGAAGAACAATCTCTAAACAGAGTCAACTATAACTACTAACTCCAGAGATTACCAGATGGCGAAAGGTAAACGGAGGAATCTTACTAACAGGAACCAAGACCACTCACCATCACCAGAACCCAGCACACCCACTTCGCCCAGTCCAGGGAACCCCAACACACCTGAGAACCTAGACCTAGATTTAAAAGCATATCTCATGATGATGGTAGAGGACATCAAGAAGGACTTTAATAAATCACTTAAAGAAATACAGGAGAACACTGCTAAAGAGTTACAAGTCCTTAAAGAAAAACAGGAAAACACAATCAAACAGGTAGAAGTCCTTACAGAAAAAGAGGAAAAAACATACAAACAGGTGATGGAAATGAACAAAACCATACTAGACCTAAAAAGGGAAGTAGACACAATAAAGAAAACTCAAAGCGAGGCAACACTAGAGATAGAAACCCTAGGAAAGAAATCTGGAACCATAGATTTGAGCATCAGCAACAGAATACAAGAGATGGAAGAGAGAATCTCAGGTGCAGAAGATTCCATAGAGAACATCGGCACAACAATCAAAGAAAATGGAAAATGCAAAAAGATCCTAACTCAAAATATCCAGGAAATCCAGGACACAATAAGAAGACCAAACGTACGGATAATAGGAGTGGATGAGAATGAAGATTTTCAACTCAAAGGTCCAGCAAACATCTTCAACAAAATTATTGAAGAAAACTTCCCAAATCTAAAGAATGAGATGCATATGAACATACAAGAAGCCTACAGAACTCCAAATAGACTGGACCAGAAAAGAAATTCCTCCCGACACATAATAATCAGAACATCAAATGCACTAAATAAAGATAGAATACTAAAAGCAGTAAGGGAAAAAGGTCAAGTAACATATAAAGGCAAGCCTATCAGAATTACACCAGATTTTTCACCAGAGACTATGAAAGCCAGAAGAGCCTGGACAGATGTTATACAGACACTAAGAGAACACAAACTGCAGCCCAGGCTACTATACCCAGCCAAACTCTCAATTATCATAGAGAGAGAAACCAAAGTATTCCACGACAAAACCAAATTCACGCATTATCTCTCCACGAATCCAGCCCTTCAAAGGATAATAACAGAAAAAAACCAATACAAGAACGGGAACAACGCCCTAGAAAAAACAAGAAGGTAATCCCTCAACAAACCTAAAAGAAGACAGCCACAAGAACAGAATGCCACCTTTAACAACTAAAATAACAGGAAGCAACAATTACTTTTCCTTAATATCTCTTAACATAAATGGTCTCAACTCGCCAATAAAAAGACATAGACTAACAAACTGGCTACACAAACAAGACCCAACATTTTGCTGCTTACAGGAAACTCATCTCAGAGAAAAAGATAGACACTACCTCAGAATGAAAGGCTGGAAAACAATTTTCCAAGCAAATGGTATGAAGAAACAAGCAGGAGTAGCCATCCTAATATCTGATAAGATTGACTTCCAACCCAAAGTCATCAAAAAAGACAAGGAGGGACACTTCATTCTCATCAAAGGTAAAATCCTCCAAGAGGAACTCTCAATTCTGAATATCTATGCTCCAAATACAAGAGCAGCCACATTCACTAAAGAAACTTTAGTAAAGCTCAAAGCACACATTGCGCCTCACACAATAATAGTGGGAGACTTCAACACACCACTTTCACCAATGGACAGATCATGGAAACAGAAACTAAACAGGGACACACTGAAACTAACAGAAGTGATGAAACAAATGGATCTGACAGATATCTACAGAACATTTTATCCTAAAACAAAAGGATATACCTTCTTCTCAGCACCTCATGGTACCTTCTCCAAAATTGACCACATAATAGGTCACAAATCAGGCCTCAACAGATTCAAAAATATTGAAATTGTCCCATGTATCCTATCAGATCACCATGCACTAAGGCTGATCTTCAATAACAAAATAAATAACAGAAAGCCAACATTCACATGGAAACTGAACAACACTCTTCTCAATGATACCTTGGTCAAGGAAGGAATAAAGAAAGAAATTAAAGACTTTTTAGAGTTTAATGAAAATGAAGCCACAACGTACCCAAACCTTTGGGACACAATGAAAGCATTTCTAAGAGGGAAACTCATAGCTATGAGTGCCTTCAAGAAAAAACGGGAGAGAGCACATACTAGCAGCTTGACAACACATCTAAAAGCTCTAGAAAAAAAGGAAGCAAATTCACCCAAGAGGAGTAGACGGCAGGAAATAATCAAACTCAGGGGTGAAATCAACCAAGTGGAAACAAGAAGAACTATTCAAAGAATTAACCAAACGAGGAGTTGGTTCTTTGAGAAAATCAACAAGATAGATAAACCCTTAGCTAGACTCACTAAAGGGCACAGGGACAAAATCCTAATTAACAAAATCAGAAATGAAAAGGGAGACATAACAACAGATCCTGAAGAAATCCAAAACACCATCAGATCCTTCTACAAAAGGCTATACTCAACAAAACTGGAAAACCTGGACGAAATGGACAAATTTCTGGACAGATACCAGGTACCAAAGTTGAATCAGGATCAAGTTGACCTTCTAAACAGTCCCATATCCCCTAAAGAAATAGAAGCAGTTATTAATAGTCTCCCAGCCAAAAAAAGCCCAGGACCAGACGGGTTTAGTGCAGAGTTCTATCAGACCTTCAAAGAAGATCTAACTCCAGTTCTGCACAAACTTTTTCACAAGATAGAAGTAGAAGGTACTCTACCCAACTCATTTTATGAAGCCACTATTACTCTGATACCTAAACCACAGAAAGATCCAACAAAGATAGAGAACTTCAGACCAATTTCTCTTATGAACATCGATGCAAAAATTCTTAATAAAATTCTCGCTAACCGAATCCAAGAACACATTAAAGCAATCATCCATCCTGACCAAGTAGGTTTTATTCCAGGGATGCAGGGATGGTTTAATATACGAAAATCCATCAATGTAATCCATTATATAAACAAACTCAAAGACAAAAACCACATGATCATCTCGTTAGATGCAGAAAAAGCATTTGACAAGATCCAACACCCATTCATGATAAAAGTTCTGGAAAGATCAGGAATTCAAGGCCAATACCTAAACATGATAAAAGCAATCTACAGCAAACCAGTAGCCAACATCAAAGTAAATGGAGAGAAGCTGGAAGCAATCCCACTAAAATCAGGGACTAGACAAGGCTGCCCACTTTCTCCCTACCTTTTCAACATAGTACTTGAAGTATTAGCCAGAGCAATTCGACAACAAAAGGAGATCAAGGGGATACAAATTGGAAAAGAGGAAGTCAAAATATCACTTTTTGCAGATGATATGATAGTATATATAAGTGACCCTAAAAATTCCAACAGAGAACTCCTAAACCTGATAAACAGCTTCGGTGAAGTAGCTGGATATAAAATTAACTCAAACAAGTCAATGGCCTTTCTCTACACAAAGAATAAACAGGCTGAGAAAGAAATTAGGGAAACAACACCCTTCTCAATAGCCACAAATAATATAAAATATCTCGGCGTGACTCTAACGAAGGAAGTGAAAGATCTGTATGATAAAAACTTCAAGTCCCTGAAGAAAGAAATTAAAGAAGATCTCAGAAGATGGAAAGATCTCCCATGCTCATGGATTGGCAGGACCAACATTGTAAAAATGGCTATCTTGCCAAAAGCAATCTACAGATTCAATGCAATCCCCATTAAAATTCCAACTCAATTCTTCAACGAATTAGAAGGAGCAATTTGCAAATTCATCTGGAATAACAAAAAACCGAGGATAGCAAAAACTCTTCTCAAGGATAAAAGAACCTCTGGTGGAATCACCATGCCTGACCTAAAGCTTTACTACAGAGCAATTGTGATAAAAACTGCATGGTACTGGTATAGAGACAGACAAGTGGACCAATGGAATAGAATTGAAGACCCAGAAATGAACCCACACACCTATGGTCACTTGATCTTCGACAAGGGAGCCAAAACCATCCAGTGGAAGAAAGACAGCATTTTCAACAATTGGTGCTGGCACAACTGGTTGTTATCATGTAGAAGAATGCGAATCGATCCATACTTATCTCCTTGTACTAAGGTCAAATCTAAGTGGATCAAGGAACTTCACATAAAACCAGAGACACTGAAACTTATAGAGGAGAAAGTGGGGAAAAGCCTTGAAGATATGGGCACAGGGGAAAAATTCCTGAACAGAACAGCAATGGCTTGTGCTGTAAGATCGAGAATTGACAAATGGGACCTAATGAAACTCCAAAGTTTCTGCAAGGCAAAAGACACTGTCTATAAGACAAAAAGACCACCAACAGACTGGGAAAGGATCTTTACCTATCCTAAATCAGATAGGGGACTAATATCCAACATATATAAAGAACTCAAGAAGGTGGACCTCAGAAAATCAAATAACCCCCTTAAAAAATGGGGCTCAGAACTGAACAAAGAATTCTCACCTGAGGAATACCGAATGGCAGAGAAGCACCTGAAAAAATGTTCAACATCCTTAATCATCAGGGAAATGCAAATCAAAACAACCCTGAGATTCCACCTCACACCAGTGAGAATGGCTAAGATCAAAAATTCAGGTGACAGCAGATGCTGGCGAGGATGTGGAGAAAGAGGAACACTCCTCCATTGTTGGTGGGATTGCAGGCTTGTACAACCACTCTGGAAATCAGTCTGGCGGTTCCTCAGAAAATTGGACATAGTACTACCGGAGGATCCAGCAATACCTCTCCTGGGCATATATCCAGAAGAAGCCCCAACTGGTAAGAAGGACACATGCTCCACTATGTTCATAACAGCCTTATTTATAATAGCCAGAAACTGGAAAGAACCCAGATGCCCCTCAACAGAGGAATGGATACAGAAAATGTGGTACATCTACACAATGGAGTACTACTCAGCTATTAAAAAGAATGAATTTATGAAATTCCTAGCCAAATGGATGGTCCTGGAGAGCATCATCCTGAGTGAGGTAACACAATCACAAAGGAACTCACACAATATGTACTCACTGATAAGTGGATACTAGCCCAAAACCTAGGATACCCACGATATAAGATACAATTTCCTAAACACATGAAACTCAAGAAAAATGAAGACTGAAGTGTGGACACTATGCCCCTCCTTAGAAGTGGGAACAAAACACCCATGGAAGGAGTTACAGAAACAAAGTATGGAGCTGAGATGAAAGGATGGACCATGTAGAGACTGCCATATCCAGGGATCCACCCCATAATCAGCTTCCAAATGCTGACACCATTGCATACACTAGCAAGATTTTACTGAAAGGACCCAGATGTAGCTGTCTCTTGTGAGACTATGCCGGGGCCTAGCAAACACAGAAATGGATGCTCACAGTCAGCTAATGGATGGATCACAGGGCTCCCAATGGAGGAGCTAGAGAAAGTACCCAAGGAGCTAAAGGGATCTTCAACCCTATAGGTGGAACAACATTATGAACTAACCAGTACCCCTGAGCTCTTGACTCTAGCTGCATATGTATCAAAAGATGGCCTAGTCGGCCATCACTGGAAAGAGAGGCCCATTGGACACGCAGACTTTGTGTGCCCCGGTACAGGGGAACGCCAGGGCCAAAGGGGGGGAGTGGGTGGGTAGGGGAGTGGGGGTGGGTGGGTAAGGGGGACTTTTGGTATAGCATTGGAAATGTAAATGAGCTAAATACCTAATAAAAAAAAAATGAAAAAAAAAAAAAAAAAAAAAAGAAGTTATACTTCACTTTCAGAGAATGGAAAATTACTATAGTATCTTTAAATATAAACTTGACATTGTTAGATTGTTTTAAGAAACATTCTGTGTTCAGTATGGAGATTAATTGAAACTAAGGACAATTTGGGGGCATGATGTGCAGAGAAAATGGCAGCTTGTTCTTGGGATTGGCAGTAGAGATAGAAAAGAATTGACATTTCAAAATGCTGACGATCAATAGGATATGATGATCAGCCAAATGTAAGAAAGAAAAAAGAGAGATAAGGAGGATTTGAGAATGAAGCAAACCTAGGAATAGTGCACCTGCAATATTTAAAATGCCTGTGGGAGAGGCCAATGGACAGTTCTAATGAGCGCCTGAATATACAAATCGAGAGCAGTGTGAGGCTGGAGTTTTGAACATTATCTCTTTTAGGTGGTGAATAAAATGAGTTTGACTGTCTGGAGAATGTGGGAGACATACAGAGTAAGGAGAGAAGAGAGTGCAGACAGTACTGAAAAATAACAGCATTGAAAGAACTCCCATGAAGGAAAAAAGTAATTGCAAATAAAATAGAGAAAAACAGGCCAGAGGGTAGGAGGAGTGCAAAGGAAGGCAGTAACATGCATGAGCAAGGACATCTATCTTAGGCAGTGCCTGGCAGGTGTCAGTACTCAGCCACCTACTGGGAATGTAAACTGAATCCTGAGAAGAGGCCCTGCATCTCAGGTAGTGCTCCACAGGTAATCAAATCTCCCAAAAAGCAAAACTCCCAAATGCATAATTTAATACTCTTGGCGTGCTGGCTTGTTTTACGTCAACTTGACACAGGCTAGGAGGGTCATTTGGGAAGAGAGAACTATCAATTAAGAAAATGCCCCTGCCAGATTGGCCTGTGAGCAAGGCTGTGGTGCATTTTCTTGATGAGTGATTGCTGCGGGGTGGCAAGCAATTCACTGTGAACAGTATGAACCCTGGACTAGACTGGTGGACCTGGAGACATGTAAGAGAGCCAGGGGAGTGAGCCAGTAAACAGCACTCCTCTGGCCTCCCACTTCAGGTCCTGCCCCGACCTCCCTCAGTGATACACTATAACCTGGAAGGGTAAGATAAATAAATCCTTTGCTTCCCAAAGTTGCTTTTGGTTTGATCCTTATCATAGCAATAAAAACCTAGATTGACAGAGTTTCTTATACATCTAGCAAATTGCTCCCCAGTTTGGAGAAAGAAAATATGCACCTGAGAGGAGGCAGATCTGAATTTAAAATGGCATCCATCCCTCTCAGAGATAAAGAACCTGCTCCTAGGACAGGGCCATGAACTTGGACTGTCTTCATATGCAAAATGGAATTCATAGCTCCAGTTTACAAACAGAAAGAGCCTGGCACTGATTTTAGTATATTGTGAGGTTTGTTAGCCATTGTCTGTTAAATCTGAATGTATTTTATGGGGTCCCTGAGTTCCAGGGCCTTAAAATTCTGAGGCTGCTAAGCAATCTAATTGCAAGACTGGCACCTCTCAAGCCTACAGATCACATGGTCTTAAAATGCAGCCATTGTCCAGGAAAGTTGGGGGTGTTGGGGAGGGGGAGGAAAGCCTTCTTCTATGAGTCCTGGCAGGGAGCCAAAAGGCAGCCAATAGTGACCCTGCTGTGCTCAGGTCCCACTGTTGAGCCCTAATGAGAAAAGAGAGACTAAGAAATAAGGAAGGAAGGGTGACAGTGTAGGAAAGTTTGTGTCCTCCTGAGAAGCCAATAAGACCTGCCCCACCCCTTCCCCTGATGCCAAAGTTCTTCAAATGTTTTGAGACACATACAAAATAAGAAAAAATAGACTAGTTAAGGTTTCTGGAAGAGAAACAACAGTTATTGGAAACAGGTAGGCCAGAGTTTGATGTGACTTCAGTCACTTTTCAGCCGTGTACTTGAACATAATGCTTATAATCCTTAAGTAATTTGATTTTCTCACCTACAAAATGAAGACAAAAATACTTATAAAGCATACATAAAACAATATGTGCTAAATGTTAAACATACTTCATGGGCATGGTAAGTATTCAATTATTTATAAATATTATAGTTCAGCAATATTAAAAATGAACACAGCATTTGTGCCCCTTTGATCATGTGCATGTGTGTTAGCTTGGGTGAGCAGACACACACACATACTCCTAATTCTTGGAAAATAAAATTCATAATATTCCCTCCAAAGTCAACTGATGAAAAGATCGGTCTGGCATGGAAAAATGGGCAGGTGCATACAGAAATGATTCATAAAGAGTAAAATAGCTAATGGAGCTTCTCAGGCCACTCAAGCTACAATAGAAATTTATCTCTCACCAGTTTTCTTAGGTAGGGTCTTACTGCTGTGAACAGACACCATGACCAAGGCACCTCTAATAAGGTCAACGTTTAATTGGGGTTAACTTACAGGTTCAGAGGTTCAGCCCATTATCAAGGTGGGAACATGGCAGTCTCCAGGCAGGCATGGTGCAGGGGGAGCTGAGAGTTCAGAAGGCAAGTAGGAGAAGACTGGCTTCAAGATAGCTAGGACGGGGGTCTTAAAGCCCACACCCACAGTGGCATACTTTCTCTAAATAGCGCTACTCATGGGCCAAGCATATTCAAACCATCACACATTCTTTACACTGTGTCCTGGCAGATTGTATTACTGAGTGCTTGCCCTGTCCGCAGATTTTAGCTCTCCTGAGTCTGCATATGGAAGCCAGAGAGGGAGAGCAACTCTGAAGCCTCTCTTGTAGGCATGAATCTCCTCACTATGCATAGCCTCATCAGCCCCCAGGACCACCTTTCAATGCCACCATCATGAGAATTCAATTTCAAACATATGAATGTGAAGATACAGGGCACTCAAGCCAACAGATACTTAAAAAGACGTCCAACTGCACAGTGATTAATTTCAATTAAGATAAGGATTTTTTAAATAAATGATCTTGATAAAGATCAAAAAGTTTGCTGTAACAGAATTTACTAGATCAAGGAAAGCAGATTTTCTCACAAACTGTCAGGAGCAGAGAAGTGGCACAAAATCAGTTTGCTTTGACAGCATATACCCTACTGTAAATGACATATGACCTTTAATTCGGCATTTCTATGTATTTACTGTTCTATATGTTGGGAGATAGAAGTGAATCACATAGACCTCATTGCAACATCATTGATAACATACAGGTTTATAAGCAATCTATTGGTTGTAGATTGACTTTCATATAGATTGTGGTAAATAAATGTTTAAAAGTAAAATGGATTCATATAATTAAAGTACTTTCAAAACTATATCATTAGTCAGGTGCAGCAGTTAGTGGGCTGTACCTATAACCCTGGCTACTTGGAAGGCTGAGGAAGGAAGATCATTTGAGGTCAGAAGTTCTAGGCCAGTACCGGTGAGACAGCAACTGCATCCATCAACTTAAAGCACAGTGTTAAGTGAATAGAGAAGATTGCATGTTGAGGCTGTTTAAGGAATAAAAAGTGGTATATGTCCAGAGCCATGACAGACACATTAATAATGATTTCAATAATGGTATTTATTAAGTAAAACAAAATTCTCCTCATTTTACAATTAAACAGGATGCATTCAAATATCCTCACTTCTTAAAATGCATGCCAAGTAAATTAACTTTAATTATAAAAAGAATCTACACAAAAGTACTGCTATTGTCAAGTGAGAAAAAGAAGAATGGGCTATGGATGTGTCTAGGTGGGTAAAGTGTTTATTGAGAAAGCATTTATTTGCCACAGTCTATATGAAAGTCAATCTACAATCAATAGATTGCTTATAAATCTATACATTATCGATGTTGCAATGAGGTCTATGTGATTTGCTTCTATCTCCCAATACACAAACTACCTGAGTTTGTATTACCAGTATTCATGTATATATAGACATTTATTTACATGGCACATGCCTATATTTCCAGCACTAGGGAGACGTGCCTATATTTCCAGCATAAGAGTATCCTGAAGCCAGGTAGTCTAGCCACTTGATGAGTTCTATGTTCAAGGAAAGATGCTGCCAAAGTGGGGAGGGTAGTGCAGAACAATTAAGATTCACAGCAGACGTTGGCCTCTGGTCTTCATATGTACACACACACGTTCACCTCTCTACACACAAACATGCACACATAAATTAAAATCATGTAAGAAAAGTCTGATACCTGATCATCAAAAATATGTGCTTTCTAGGCACAGAAGAGTGTCTGTTCCAGACAGGAATTGTCTTTGGTCCACTAACTGTCCATTGGCTGAATGAAGAAAATTGAAGTCCTGGGGGATTACACAGCTCCATGTGGAAACAGTCTTAGTACCTTAACCATTGCATGCAAGGGAGTCACCTAGACATAGTATGCACACTGGACCTTTAAGTGGGCCAAAAGAGAAAAAAAGAAAGAAAGAAAGAAACTTTTTCTGGATTACATAAGACACTGACATTTTGAGTTTAACAAAATAGCTCATGTTCTGCTCAATAAGAGACTAATCAATGCTCCTTGGTGTGGGATGATTAAGGAAGCTCTCAAGTTAGACATAGCCTATATATATATATATATATATATATATATATATATATATATATATATCCTACATGATTGAGAAACAGAATGAGTAGAAATGCATAAAGCAAGCTAACTCAAAGGCATTATTCATCAGCAAGTGCCATTAGAAGTCATGAAATGAGTGTTTTCAATTGTTGTTTTAATGTTCCTTGCTTTACCCTTTTTTACTGTAAAAAAATATATATGTCAAAATGCTAGAGCAAAATCTCATCAAGCATTCAGCCATTTCTGGCACTCATGGGTTGAACAAGGCTCTTGGTGTTATTGCCAGATATCTTCTCATGGCTCCAATAGTCATGCTCCTGAGCATTTCAATGACCTAATTATAAAGAATTATCAATTATTAAGGCTTTTTTTTTCTTAAAAGGTAAGTGGATCTCTCCCTAATGTTACATAATGAGACTCTGGTTTTACTGGTGATATTTCTGACTTTATTAATCATATAGCAGTGTGACAGCTGCCCCCTGCCTCACATTTCTCTCACTCAATCTCTTCCTGCTGGACTTAGCAATAGGAACCTCACAGCTAAGCATCAACTAACCGTGTCTCATGTCAAAGTAATAATCTCTCCAAGGAGATCTTAGCTCAGCTGGGGCAGGTAGCATATTCAGTTCCCCTGTACCTGGCACAGCATGGGACACACAGAAATAACCCGCCATCCACTGAATAGAACCAAACACCCATTTATTCAAAGGTACTTACTGCATTTGGGATTCCACCATACTCCCTTCTCAGAGGTGAACCTACAGTATCATAGATGAATCTGTGCATGTTTTTTCAGCTTTCAGCTCCAACCAAATACACAAAGGATACCAGAGGAAAAGCAATAGAAAGCTACCTTGAGATTTCCAGCCTAATGACACAGCCACCACAGTGCGGAACAGTTCATGAAAAGAATATTACTGCAGGAAAATAAACGTGAGCACATTTTCTAAGATTTTGCCATGCATCTACATCAGTATGCATGTGGCAGGTTTCTTTTAGGTGTTTGCCTGAGCTGCTTAAGGCTTTTGTCCAGTGGTGGGACCCTACTGTCTAATTACTCTCCTGCATTGGTCCGAAGAATCCATAGCTTCCTTCTTTATTAGACTCCCCCAGCAAACAGAACCATGACACAGAACCTGAACTCAACCCAATTAGGGAACTTTTAAGTTGCAATGAAAAGAAGTTCCTTGCATACCTCGTAAAACCCACTTTCCAGAAATAGATCTAAAACATCCAGGTGGGCCAGAGCTAGCAAGTTCGCTTTCCTGTCACCACTAATAAGAGAAAGGATGCCTCTGTATCGCCCAGGAATGCTTCCTTCTCTGCCAAAAGGAACTCGCAGTCTCCTAGAGGAAGCCAACCCTTCCAATCTCATAGCAGTTTAATGGGTATTCACCACTAATCTTCTCCCCACATATAAAGACACAATTCAGCAGCCCACTAACTTAGTGCTACTTAATAGATTAACACTCTTTGTGTTTCCTTCCTAGGCCCCTTACATACTATGATCAATACAGAAGTTACATTAAACCTTTTAAAAAAAATATGTCGGGTCATATCTGTCCCCTCTCAGAGCTCTGCAGCAGTTTTTCATTTCACATCAAGTAACAATGGCCCAGAAAGCCCTGATAAGCTGGACCACTATGATAACTGACATTCCTCCCCATCACCCTCTCCAGCTGTCAATCAAATAGAAGAGGCCATTCAGAAGCCCATACAAAGCCTTTACACTGGCTGGACTCTTCCAAACGAAGGCTCTTCCTCTAGACTACCACCACAGATAACTTATGGAGCACCTTCAGGTAACTGATTAAATACAACCCTCTCAACAAGACATCCCCAACAAACATCGTACAGGCCCTTGTTTTCTACTTTATCTTTCCTCAGAACATTATTATCTACCAATACATTAAAATGTTTTCTTACTTTATCATCTGATTTCCCCTCATATAAACTCCATCAAGGTTGGAATGTTGTCTACTTGTTTAACATTCCATCCTCAGTACCTAGCTGTACAATGAATTTGTACTTAAAGGATGAATTAAATGCCTACTGTCTGCATACATGCATACAATCAGTAGGCACAGTAGTGTTACTGTGTGTCAGAGGTTCACTTCTATTATTGTATAAATAACATGATAAAATGTAAGGCAACTTGGTCCCCCAGCAACTGGAGCAGGGGCTTTCCCTGATTCTGTTGCCTGCCTATATATCCTGTTCACCTAACTGGGTACCTTGGTTGGCCCCAGTGGGAGAGGATATGCCTAGTCCTGCAGTGACTTGATGTGCCAGCCTGAGTTGGTACTCAAGGGGGACTCCTCCTTCTCAAAGGAGAAGGGGAGGGAGGATGGGTGAGGGGCTGTATGAGGGGGAACTGGGAGGAAAGTGGGGCAGCAGAGATCAGGATATAAAGTAAATAAATAAATGGGGTAAAAAGAAAGATGAAGAGAAAAGGGTTAATTTAGCATACATAACCTGATGGCAGTTTATAATTGGAAGAAGTCAGGACAGGAACTCAAGAGGAAGCAGAGACAGAAGCCATGGAGGAACTTGCTTACTGCTTGTTCCCTGGGGCTTGTTCAGCTTGTTTTTCATACAACTCAGGACTAGCTGTCAGAGGTGGTACCACCCACAGAGGTCCAGCTCTCCCACATCAAACATTAATCAAGAAAATAGCCAACGCACATACCTACAGGCAAGTCTAATGGAGGCATTTTCAAAATTGAGGTTCCCTCTTTCCAGATTGTGTCAAGTTGAAAGAAAACAACAACGACAAAAACAAAGCCCTAAGCAGCACACTGTTTACAGACCACATTTTTAGTTTGAGACCAGTAAAGTCATAGTGAAAGGACATGAGATTAGGGGGTTTCACCATGCCTACTTCTCATCCATTCCCATCATAGGGATCAAAACTATTGTCTTCTTTCAGTTCACCCTCCTGCAGTCCCATTGTCAAGGATGCTATCATAGCTCGTTGGATGCTGGTGTTCTACGTTAAATGACTATTTGGAACAGTTCATCTACTATGCCATGGTTCCATATTATCTCTGTTATCGTCTGTTAGAAATTATCTAAACACAAATTCTCAAAACTTGCCCCCATTGACTTCCCAGGAGTTAAAGGAAAGGAAAAGCTAGTGGAAGCACACATAATTAAGCCCTTTTATAATCTCAGTACAATGTAAAGAAACCCTGAGCTCTCTAGTCATATTATAGTCTAAACCGCAAAAATATAAGTTGTCCTCAGACCCCATACTGTCTGTAAAAGGCACTGAATGGCCTTTGCTTCCAGAATATTTACTCCCTATCTTTTTCCCACTGAAATATTCTGAGGTTTAAAAAACAATAAAAAACATTTCTAACCACCTGCCTCAGTGTTTCTCTAAAACCCCCACAATAAAACAATGCAACTATTTTTCCAATCTCTACTTATAGGGCCTAGTTTCTCAAGAAAACATCAAGCACCACAGAGAACCATCTGCAGGCAACAATAACACAGAGACACACTGGGCATCTGCAGGCAACAGTAACACAGAGGCACACTGGGCATCGGTATTACTATTTGTTGGAGTGATGAAGATTCTACAAAGTTGGAGCTTCCACGGAAGCAAAGATGACCTTGCAGAGTGGCTACTTTGCTCACAGTTACATGAGTAACAAGAGGTAGCATGAGGACACAGGGCTGGAGGCCCACGCATGCGTGCTGTTCTGAGGAGCTGAGCCCTTCCACAGCAAAGCTGCATCTGGTGGGGACAGAATCTCCTTAACAGAAACTTATGGCCTGGCACTTCCTGTGTTATTAAGGAAATGAATCATTAGTACTTGGCAACATTTACCAATTCTTAGCCAACGGATTACATAACTGCTCTTTGCATTTAATCATTTACTAAGCAGCTAAATTACTATTTTAATCTAATGTAAAAAGAGCTCTGATGTTGCCTGTGCTAATGAGAAATCGCTATATACATATTAGTGACTCCCACTCCTACATAATTGATACCCTATTTATATTGCAGCTTAGGGATGGTGTTTACTGGAACTTAGTCTAATTTTATCCCATCACTTGGAAGGCATGGATAGTTATGGATTTCAATCAGGTGTTTTGAATTAGAGAAAAGCAAACCGTATTTTCTAGTGTTAGAACTCACTGGATAGCATCTCTATTCCTGCCTTCTAAATTTAGTTTCAAGGGAGAGGGGCCGTTAAAAGCAACTGCAGATTCTAGTTTTCTGTGAAACAACATGAGAGCATGAAGAGAGTTATAAAACGTGGCTCTGAATTAAGAGTTAAAGTGCATCAGAGAATAAAACGTAGTTTACTGGCCACCGACCAACTTACCAAAATACACACACACACACACACACACAAATTGGAATGAGAAAAGAAGCTGTATGAATCACTATAAATGATCATTGTTGATAAATGGTCTTCCAGTTTAAACAAACAAAAAAGTTTCTAATTGAAGAAAGTGGAAGTGGGGTCTAAGGTAGGCACTAAAGGGTCAAGTGGTGATAGATCTATTGCCAAAGCCTTGCTGTGAGCTCAGAATCTGTGCAGGGGTGACACCGATGGAAAATAGTATGTGAAGAAATAACAAAGGGCAGGGGGCAGCTCAGTGGGAGAGCATTTGCCTCACATGTGCGGGAATCTTGGTTTGATTCCCAGCAACTTAAAAAGAGAGAGAGAGAGAACTAATAAACATACTCTACAAAATTTAATTTAAAACTATAAATCCACGGATCCCATACCTTCAAATAACCTTAGAAGCCCACAGACAAAATAAATGAGTCCCAAGAAGAGGAGTAGTTCTCAGATAGACAATGACATCAAAAGAGGACACAGCTTAGCCAAGTTCTAGATATATTCAAACATAAACTCTCCTCTAGGACCGTAGGCATGACATAAATAATAGGCTCTCTAATTTGAAATAAAGATTATGCTCCCATGGGTCCCTTGATAATACCTGGCTACACTGTACAAGAAAACAGTGTCTTGGAAATGACATTTCTACATGTCTGTTTTAGCCATATGGAATTTTCCTATTTCCTTTTCCCCTTACAACCACGGAGAATTTTACACAGGCTGGCACACATTTACATGCACATTTCCAGTGAATAGGTCTCTCCAAGAGCCACCTTTGTGCCATTCTTTCCAGATCAGAATTCACAAATCTACTTAGTCTTTAGACATATAAAGCATGCTGTGATGAGTCTTAAGTGAGCCTACAGTCTCTGGTATGATGAGACGGGTCTTCTAAATGTTGAAGAGATTTCTGGTCGTAAACCATTGGTATACCTCGTGAGAACTAGGAGAGGCAGGGAATAGGGAGAGGGGGCAATGGAAGAAAGAGGGGAAGAAGAGGAGGAAGGAAAGGGGGAAAGAAAGATGAGCCTGAGAGGAAGAAGGAATGAAACCGTAAAGTTTGCACAAGAGGTAACCCTGTAAGGAGCCCTCGGGAGTTCTATGCAAACCTCCTTCAGTGTTCTCTTTCCCTGGATTCACTGTCTCCAGCCTCCCTGGGAAGAACTTAGTGCTTTTCCTCACCAGGAGCACTGCACCTGCAGTCAGTCTGCCTACAGTACTTATCCCTGTTCTTTACGTTCAGGTGCAGACCCACTGGTCCCTCAGAGGGACTCCTCTCCAGCCTTTCCACACTGTTGTGGACAGAATCTGCCTTCATGACCACCATGCTCCAGCACTTCGCATGGTGCCCAGCACTTAATAAACCTGAGTGGAAACCCTGTGCAAGGAACAGCTCTTAAATCAAAGCTGGCTACTCCTCAGGACCTATCCAGAACTCAGCCTCTAAAACAGTGACTCTCAGCCTTCCTAATGCTGTGGTCCTTTAATACAGTTCCTCGTGTGGTGGTGACCCAACCACAAAATTATTTTTGTTGTTACTTCGTAACAGTAATTTTGCTACTTCTATGAATCATAATGTAAATATCTGATAGGCAGGATATCTTATTTGGGACTCCTGTGAAAGGGTTGTTTTACCCCAAAAGGATTGAGAACCACTGCTCTAAAATTACAAATAAGCTGAGAAGCAGCTTCTGAAACACATGTGTTTCCAGATCTTCATTTCTATGAAGCAAAACCTGCCTGACCCTCATCATCACCTCCCTAAAGTGCCTATAACAGCAGCAAGTGAGACAGGGTAGTCAATAGGTAAGAAACTTAGTTGTACCTGCCACAAAGAAGATGAGCAGGTGAGGCCAAAGGTTTCTCTTAACTACATCATTTCCAGGCAGAATGCTTCCGGCTTAGTCCTTCAGGACGTACAAAGCTCTTTCCCCTTGGTTCAGTTGGGGTTACTATCGCTGTGATGAATCACAATGACTAAAACAAGCTGCAGAGAAAGGATTATTTGGCTTATCCTTCCACATCACTGTTCATCATTGAAGAAAGTCAGGACAGGAACTCAAACAGGGCAGGAACCTGGAGGCAGGAGCTGATGCAGAGGCCACAGAAGAGTACTGCTTGCTGGCTTGATCCTCCAGACTTGTGTCTTATAGAACCCAGGACCATAAACTTGGTGATGCTATCACCCACAATAGCCTAGACTCTCCCCATCAATCACTAATTAAGAAAATGCTGTGACCTACATGCTTGCCTACAGCCCAATTTTATGGAGGCAATTTCTTAATTAAGGTTTTCTCCTGTCAAATGACTTTAGCTTGCATCAGATTTACATAAAACCATCCAGCACACCTCTCACCCTGAACATTCACCCTGACACTAGGGATCCTAACCAGATTCTTCTAAGCCCATTTCTTGGAGTTGTATCCCCAGAAAGTAGCCTTGAAGCATGAGATTATGCCTCCTTCTAAGACAAAGAGAATACCTACATACTGTCTACTATAAAAGTAATAGATTCTCCAAGCTCACCCTGCCTGACCGATACTAATGAGCCACCTTTGCAGGAACCTCCTCTGTAGAGATTCAGAGTCACACATTCAGGAGAACCATGCACATGCTATGTCTAACATTCTCCTTCCAGCATCAGAACACATCCTCTATAGTTGTCTTTGAACTTGTATTTGGAAGATGAAAGGCAAAGAGACAATGGCACACATCCATGAGCATATGAGATTCAGGCATGCCCACTATCCCTTTCTGCCCCACTCTAATAGTGTATGTGTAAAGTCATGTCAGCACAAAATTCTAGTTCTATGAGACCAAAAGCAAGTATAAGGAAGTGGGTCACAATTGTGAGTAGGAGCTCCGACAGGACGCCTTAGTTATTTCCTGAAGTAAGCACCCTCAAGAAAGCAACTTATGGAACGGAAGGTTTACCAGACTCACAGTTCCAGTACTGGGAGTCAGGCAAGGCCAGGCGGAGGGAACTAGAAGTAACTGCTCACAGCCACAGTCAATGATTAACTCATGCATGCATACTTGTGTTCAGCTTGCTTTCTCCACTCTTCTGCAGCCCAGAATGCCCTGCCCAGGAAATAGTGCCACCCACAGAGGGAGGGTCTTTCCACCACCTTAACATAATAAAGATAATCTCCCACAGGTCAAAGTCCAAGTCAGCAGACCAATCCAATCTAGGCAATGGCCTGCTGAGATTCTCTTCAGTGGTGATTCTAGACTGTGCCCAATTGACAATTAAAATAAATCATCAACTAACAGCGGGATGCCACACTCTCCAGTGCATCAAAGCTTGCTTAGAACTCAGGGAAAAAAGATGACATTTTACACAACATGAACAATCTAAAGAATTGCATTTATTGTTTCCTACTTTTGTTACTTCTTTCTTTAGCCTGCCACGAACACTGAAAATGACATGGAAAGACAGGACAACTCACAGTTCTCACCCACTGCAGCCCTTCATTGCTTGGAAGTATAGACCAAAGTACAGAATCTGATAAACTATGTGGCCCTCGGGAAATAAAACCAAACAGTTGAATGACTTTTATGGGACACCTCTGCTCAACTAGGAAAGAAATGTATGGATACATCTGGAAAACACAAAAGACAAATTGTGAAATTCCAGTAATATCACATACTCACTTAGACACATTAATACTTGCATTTAAAACCCAGCTAGAAAGATGGTTCAGTGTTTAAGATGGGAAAGATGTAGGGGTAGACCAACTCAGCACCCTAGATCTGGGTCAAGGCTACTATCACTGTGATAAAACACCATAAACAAAAGGATGTTGGGGAGAAAAGGGTTTATTTGACTTTCACTTCCATATTTATAGTCCACCATTGAAGGAAGTCAGGACAGGAACTTGAATAGGGCAGAAACCTGGAAGTAGGAGCAGATGCAGAGGCAATGGAGGAATACAGCTTACTAGCTTGTTCCACGTGGCTTGTTCAACCTGCTTTCTTACAGAACTCAGGACCATCAGCCCAGGGCTGGCCCCATCCACAATGGACTGGGCTCTTTCTCATCAATCACTATGATACTCACAGTCATCTATAAGATGGAACACAGGACCCCCAATGGAGGAGCTAGAGAAAGCACCCAAGGAGCTGAAGGGGTCTGCAACCCTATAGATGGAACAACAATATGAACTAACCAGTACCCCCAGAGCTCGTATCTCTAGCTGCATATGTATCAGAAGATGGCCTAGTTGGCCATCACTGGGAAGAGAGGCCCCTTGGTATTGCAAACTTTATATGCCCCAGTACAGGGGAATAGCGGGGCCAAAAAGCGGGAGTGGGTGGGTAAGGGAGCAGGGCAGAGGGAGGGTATAGGGAACTTTCGGAATAGCATTTGAAATGTCTATAAAGAAAATAAAAAATAAATAAATAAAATCCCTGAAACGTCGAAAGAAAGAAAGAAAGAAAGAAAGAAAGAAAGAAAGAAAGAAAGAAAGAAAGAAAGAAAGAAAGAAAGAAAGAAAATGTCCTACAGGGCGCTAGAGAGATGGCTCAAAAGTTAAGAGCACCAACTGCTCTTCCTTAGGTCCTGAGTTCATATACCAGAAACCACATGGCGGCTCACAACCATCCGTAATGAGATCTGACGCCCTCTTCTGGTGTGTCTGAAGACAACTACAGTGTACTTTTATATATAATAAATAAATAAATTTTGGGGGGGGAAAAAAACAAGAAAGAAAGTGTCCTACAGTGTTGGGGATTGGTTCTAATGCTTTGAATTAATTGGGTCCCCAAAATCTGGAATCTTCCTTTCCAAATGCTGAAGGTCCTTGTCCCCAGTTGGTTTTTGATCATTCAATAAACAGCCAACAGCCAATGGCTGGCCAGCACAGACTGAGATAGGACCTTAAGATTTGTGTGAGCTAGGAACTAGGAGAAAGGAAGAAGAGAAAATCGCCATGATTTGGAGGGAGACGAATCATATTTAGAGCTACAGAAGGAAAATTATCCGAAATGTAGATGAGAAGGAATGTAGCCTGGAAGGGCTACAGTGAAATGTCTTAGGCAGCAAAGACTAGGGGGCTACCCTGAAGAAG